>NC_091304.1:33686567-33769067 GCF_038502225.1 Cherax quadricarinatus | reverse complement strand
ACTTACTGTAGCCACTATATTTCTGCTTCCTTCTAATAACTATTACAGTATAGCTAAAATTGTCAGTAGGTCTGACTCTTTTTTTTTTTTTTTTAACATGTTGGTCGTCTCCCTACAAGGCAGGTGACCCAGAAAAGAAAGAAACACTTTGACCATTTTAGTCTTATCTTAGTCTTATCTTAGTGACAGACAAGTGGAAAATGCCATATGTAATACCTATTTACAAGGCAGGTGACAGGTCCTTAGCTTTGAACTATAGACCAATAAGTCTTACCTCCATAGTTGGTAAATTTATGGAATCAGTAATTGCCGAAGCAATTTGTAGCCATCTTGAAAGGCATAAATTGATTAATGAATCTCAGCATGGTTTTACAAAGGGGCGTTCCTGTCTTATGAATTTACTAACTTTTTTCACTAAGGTGTTTGAAGGGGTAGATCATGGTATTGAATATGATATTGTGTATATGGACTTCAGTAAGGCTTTCAATAGAGTTCCACATCAGAGGCTGTTGAGAAAACTTAAGGCACATGGAATAGGAGGAGAAAGCTTTTCCTGGGTAGAGGCATGGTTGACAGATAGGCAGCAGAGAGTTTGCATGAATGGGGAGAAATCAGAATGGAGGCATGTCACAAGTTGTGTTCCACATGGATCAGTGTTGGGCCCCTTGTTGTTCACAATTTACATAAATGACATAGATGAGGGAATAAATAGTGACATAAGCAAATTTGCTGATGACACCAAAATAGGTCATCCAGTTCATTCTAATGAGGAAATTAGAGCACTCCAGGATGATTTGAATAGACTGATGCAGTGGTCAGAGAAGTGGCAGATGCAGTTTAATATAAACAAATGCAAAGTTCTAAATGTTGGACAGGAAAATAATCAGGCTACATATAAACTAAATAATGTAGATCTTAATATTACAGATTACGAGAAGGATTTAGAAGTTCTATCTAGCAGTGATCTGAAACCAAGACAACAGTGTATAAGTTTTTGCAATAAAGCTAACAGAATCCTTGGCTTCATACCAAAACGTATAAATAATAGGAGTCCTCAGGTTGTACTTCAGTCTATATATCTTTGGATCTTTGGTTAGGCCTCATCAAGATTATGCTGCACAGTTTTGGTCACCGTATTACAGAATGGATATAAATGCACTGGAAAACGTACCAAGGAGGATGGCAAAGTTGATCCCATGTATCAGAAATCTTCCCTACGAGGATAGACTGAGGGCCCTGAATCTGCACTCTCTAGAAAGGTGTAGAATTAGGGGGATATAAATGGAAAACGGGAATTAATAAAGGAAATGTAAATAGCGTGCTAAAAATATCTAGCATAGACAGGACTAGCAGCAATGGTTTTAAATTGGAAAAATACAGATTCAGGAAGGATATAGGAAAGCACTGGTTTCATAATAGAGTTGTGGATGAGTGGAACAAACTCCCAAGTACCGTCATAGAAGCTAAGACATTGTGTAGTTTTAAAAATAGGTTAGATAAATACATGAGTGGGTGTGGGTGGATGCGAGTTGGACCTGACTAGCTTGTGCTTATAGGTCAGATGCCATGCTTCTCCCTTAAGTGAATGTGACTGACCTGACTAGGTCAAGGCATTGGCTTAAGCTGTTGGGAGAGTTGGACCTGCCTCGCATGGGCTAGTAGGCCTGCTGCAGTGTTCCCTCTTTCTTATGTTCTTATCTGAACGATAGACACAAGTTTGTATAGTGAACCCTCAACTTATGATATTAATCCGTTCCAGAGAGCTCATCGTTAGACGAAATTATCGTAAGTTGAATTAATTTTCCCCACAAGAAATAATGGAAATTCAATTAATCCGTTCCAGACACCCAAATGTATGAAAAAAAAAATACCACATGAAATATACATTTTCCTGCACACAAAAAGAAAGATGCATGCACAATATATATTGTGCATGTACAACTGTACTAAATGAAGAATAAATGACACTTACCTTTATTGAAGATGTAGTGATGAGTGATGAGACACTGTTTTTCTTGAACACTCTGGGATTTTCAGAGTGATACTTTGCAATCCCCACTAGCATTACAACAAAATATGAGAGTTAGCCTGTCTTTCATAGGCTTGTGTCCTGGGAGTGCCTTTTCATTCTGAGTAATATAGGTCCCGTTTGGCATTTTCTTCTAGAACAGGCCTGTTTCGTCACAATTGAACACTTGTTGGGGGATGAATTTTTCAACTTTGCCATGCCTTAGCACATTGTGTATGCTGCTACGATTCTTAAATCTCTCAAACCAACCTTTGCTGGCCTTAAATTCACCAATATGAGCACTAGTTCCAGGCAGTTTTTCTGTTCACCTGGGTTTTAGTCGACTGGTGTGGGTCGCATCCTGGGAGATAAGATTAAGGACCCCAATGGAAATAAGTTAGATAGTCCTCGATGACACACTGACTTTCTTGGGTTATCCTGGGTGGCTAACCCTCTGGGGTTAATTGTTTCTCAGTAAGCCACACCAATAACAGTCTCTCCACATTTTCGAGTAGTACAACTGACCGTGGTACAGCAGCAGCTGATGGTGCTACAGCAGCAGCTGATGGTGGTACAGCAGCAGCTGCAGCTGACTGTGGTACAGCAGCAGCTGCAGCTGACTGTGATACAATAGTATGTACAGTGGACCCCCGCATAGCGACCTTAATCCGTGCAAGAGGGCTGGCTGTTATGCGAAATGTTCGCTATGCGAATGAATTTTCCCCATAAGAAATAATGGAAATCAAATTAATCCGTGCAAGACACCCAAAAGTATGAAAAAAAAATTTTTACCACATGAAATATACATTTTCCTACACACAAAGAGAAGGATACATGCACAATAATAGAGTAGTACATGCTCAATATATATTGTGCATGTACTACTCTACTAAATGAAGAATAAATGACACTTACCTTTATTGAAGATGCAGCAATGACTGATGAGACACTGTGTCCTGGGAGTGCCTTTTCCTCCTGAGTACTGTAGGTCCTGTTTGGTATTTTCTTCCAGAACAGGCCTTATCACACTGTGTATGCCACTACGATTCTTAAATCTCTCAAACCAACCTTTGCTGGCTCTAAATTCACCAATATGAGCACTAGTTCCAGGCATTTTCCCTGTTCACCTGGGTGTTAGTCAACTGGTGTGGGTTGCATCCTGGGAGACAAGATTAAGGACTCCAATGGAAATAAGTTAGACAGTCTTCGATGACACTGACTTTCTTGGGTTATCCTGGGTAGCTAACCCTCTGGGGTTAATTGTTTCTTGGTATTCTCAATAAGCCACACCAACAACGGTGGTACAGCAGCAGCAGCAGCTGATGGTGGTACAGCAGCAACAGACGATGCTACAGCAGCAACAGACGATGCTACAGCAGCAGCAGACGATGCTACAGCAGCAACTGACGATGTTACAGCAGCAGCAGACGATGCTACAGCAGCAGCAGCAGCAGACGATGCTACAGCAGCAGCAGCAGCAGACGATGCTACAGCAGCAGCAGACGATGCTACAGCAGCAGCAGACGATGCTACAGCAGCAGCAGACGGTACTACAGCAGCAGCAGCAGCTGACGGTGGTACAGCAGCAGCAGCTGACAGTGCAGCAGCAGCTGACGGTGGTACAGCAGCAGCAGCAGCTGTACCACCAATAGTAGCAATGGTTGATTGGGGTTTATTATACAACCTGGCCAGCTCGGAGACACGCACTCCACTTTCATACTTATCAATGATCTTTTTCTTCATCTCCATAGTAATTCTCACCCTTATTGCTGTAGGATTGGCACTAGAAGCTTTCTTGGGGCCCATGGTCACTTATTTTCCAGAAAAAAATCACCAAAAACACTGTAATAATACAAAATGTTCCGATTGTATGCTTGGATGTTACCGCGGAGGCTGGCTGGTAAACAATGCCACCCGCGGAACATGTGAGCGTGGCTCAGGCCGCACATTGGACGCGTCTCGGACGAAGGCCGCTGAGCGGGTTTTTGTCCACTATGCGGGGCAAAATTTTAGCGAACAAAGCGTCCGCTATGCGGATTGTCCGCTATGCAAGGCGTCCGTTATGCGGGGGTCCACTGTATTTCGATAGTATATCTCGCCCTTTTTACCACAGGGTTGGCACTGAAAGTTTTCCTTGGGCCCATGGTGGCTTATTTAGCAGTTCTTTCTTTCTTTCAAGACACCGGCCGTATCCCACTGAGGCGGGGTGGCCCCAAAGGAAAAACAAAAGTTTCTCCTTTTACACTTAGTAATATATACAGGAGAAGAGGTTACTAGCCCCTTGCTCCCAGCATTTTAGTCGCCTCTTACAACACGCATGGCTTACAGAGGAAGAATTCTGTTCCACTTCCCCATGGAGGATTTAGCAGTTACAAGCACTAAAAACACTAGAATAATACAAAATTTATCGAATGTATGCATGCAACCATCCGCCCTGACTTGTAAACAAAGTCACACTAGCTCAGCTGAGGCGCTCAGGCCAGACGGCCGCTTTTGGGACGAATGATGTAAGTTGAGTTTTTCATCGTGGGTCGGGGTAAAAATTTTACGCTGAAAAGCTTCGTAAGTCGATTTTATTGTAAGATGAGGCCTTCGTAAGTCGAAGGTCCACTGTATATGCAAATGGATTCACTTCCACTATCCAGCCTGTAGCTGTTGGACTGCCCCAGGGTAGTGTCCTAGGCCCACTCCTTTTTCTCATCTACATCAGTGATCTCCCCAATGCATCTCAACTCCTTAAATCAGTTCTGTTCGCAGATGGCACTACTTATGTCTACTCCCACTCAAACCCAGCTATATTTGGAGACACCGTAAACAACGAGCTGCTAAAAATATTTACAGTAGAACTTCCACTTGCGAGCGCATCCACGTGCAAGTTTTTCAAACTACGAGCAGTCGATCGGTCAATTTTTTTGCTTCCATACGTGAGCGAAATTTCCATAATCGAGTGGGCCTCAAGGGAGGTTCCTTGACGTTGGTGAGGAACTCTTGCTCTTGATCTAGGGAATTGGATCTCATTTGTTTGTTGGACTATCTTGTTGAAACTTGGGCAATGTATGGTGGAAAGATGCTTCTTAACATACACCAAAAATGAAAAAAATTGGACCATAAATAATGGAGTTCACTTCTCAGCAATTAGCCGCCCCTTAACGGTATTTTCGTATGGTTTTCATGGTTGTATTCTTTATTAATTTTTTTATTTATTTTTATTTGGACATGATACATAGTTGTACAAAGAAATACTACAGTGATTGGGTGTACATGCCAAAAGCCCCTTGTATGCAGAGCATTATGGGCAGGCTTAAAATTAACTTAAGATTAACTAACCAGTGATATATTCAGTGGTAAAAATTACAGTAAACAAATTAGAACATGAAGTACAAATGAGTATTTCAAATAAGAAGCATTAAAGCTGTACAAATTTGTAGCATAACAATGTATAATATAATCTGATCAAATTGAATAAAATCAATGATTTGTAGTGCAGAAACAGGTCATGTGGTCATTAGATGAGTTACTGTGCATTCAAGAGAATGGAGTAATCTATTAGGTAATGTAATTAAAAAAAAAACAGTTTGATAGGGTCCCTGGTTATACATTTATGAGATACAGTTAATCAATACAGTGGACCCCCGACTTACGATATTAATCCGTTCCAGTGAGCACATCGTAAGACAAAATTATCATAAGTCAAATTAATTTTCCCCATAAGAAATAATGGAAATCAAATTAATCCGTTCAAGACACCCAGAAGTATGAAAACAAAAATTTTTTACTATGTGAAATATACATTTTCCTACACACAAAAAGTACTAGTGTACCAAATGAAGAATAAATGACACTTAACTTTATTTAAGATGTGGTGATGAGTGATGAGACACTGTTTGTGTCCTTGGATGCCTTTTCCTCCTGAGTAATGTAGAGCCTGTTTGGCATTTTCTTCCAGAATAGGCCTTATCACACTGTGTATGCCATTATGATTCTTAAATCTCTCAAACCAACCTTTGCTGGCCTTAAATTCACCAATATGAGCACTAGCTCCTGGCATTTTTTCCTGTTCACTTTCTTGGGTTATCCTGGATGGCTAACCCTCTGGGGTTAATTGTTTCTCGGTATTCTCGATAAGCCACACCAACAACAGTCTCCCCACATCTTCAAGTAGTACAGCTGACCGTGGTACAATAGTATTTCAAGAGTATTTCTCACCCTTTTTACCACAGGGTTGGCACTAGAAGCTTTCTTTGGGCCCATGGTGGCTTATTTAGCAGTTACAAGCACTAAAAACACTGGAATAATACAAAATTTATCGAATATATGCGTGCAACCATCCGTTCTGGCATGTAAACAATGTCACACTAGCTCAGCTGAGGTGCTTAGGCCAGACGGCCATGTTTGGGACGAATGATGTAAGTCGACATGACTCATGAAATTGTAATGACACGATTGCAAACAAACCATACCACGGCGAATGCGACGGTCTGGAGTTTTGACACTCTCTGATCGCGAGTTCTATCCCCACCCGTGGTATGGTTTGATGTAAGTCGAGTTTTTCAGCGTAGGTCGGGGTCAAATTTTTACACTGACAAGCATTGTAAGTTGGTTTTATCGTAGGCTGAGGCCATCGTAAGTTGGGGGTCCACTGTATTTATTTAGTTGTGGGCGAGGAAGTGGTTTTTAAGAAGTCTTGAATTGATAAACAGACAGTGTTTCTTTTATATTCACAGGTAATGAATTCCAGATTTTTGGGCCTTTTATGTGCATTGAGTTTTTACATAGTGTGAGGTTTTTTTTGTTTCATTTGATAAAATGGAAGATATATTACAGAAATAGACATAATTTTGATTGGTTTCACAACGAAAAGTTCCTCGAAACTGCGCTCAGAGTAGCAGAAATGTTCGATTATTTGGTGATGTTCAAGAGCAAACAAATGACATCACTGTCCATTCCATTATGCAGTTGTGAATGGGTTGACATTATTTATAGTTATTACAATAATGCAGTAGTCTGCATAACAGTAAATCTTCTATTTTTCGTGTGAATAAAAATTTCAAATTATTTACATGTAATAATAATAATACAGTGGACCCCCGGTTAACGATATTTTTTCATTCCAGAAGTATGTTCAGGTGCCAGTACTGACCGAATTTGTTCCCATAAGGAATATTGTGAAGTAGATTAGTCCATTTCAGACCCCCAAACATACACATACAAATGCACTTACATAAATACACTTACATAATTGGTCGCATTGGGAGGTGATCGTTAAGTGGGGGTCCACTGTACGTCTAATAATAATACAGTGGAACCTCTAGTTACGAGTGCATCCATGTGTGAGTTTTTCCAGATACGAGTAGTCACTCAGTCAATTTTTTGCATCTAGACGCAAGTGAAATTTCCAGATGCGAGCGGGCCTCCAGGGAGGTTCCTTGACGCTGGTGAGGGGCTCTTGCTCTTGATCTAAGGAATTTGATCTCACTTGTTTGTAGGACTATCTTATTGAAACTTGGGCAATGTATGCTGGAAATATGCTTCTTAATGTACACCAAAAATGAAAGAAATCAGACCATAAATAACAGAGTTCACTTCTCAGCCACTAGCCCCCCCCCTTATTGGTATACAGTGGAACCTCAAAAATCGAACGTATCACATATCGAACGTTTCGAAAATAAGACCATTTTTTCGGACAAACTGTGTCCCTATTATTGAACGCGCCCCTATTTTCGGACCGCCGGGTCCGCTGGCCCGCTCTACCCGCGTCCCCGCGCAGGCACCCTGAGCAGTCTACCTTGTTTATGCTTGAGTGAACACTAACCTGCGATCTCATTCACACATTTTACAATTATTTAATTGTGTTTAGTGCTTGTGGGGCTGTGAAATAAGCTGCCATGGGTCCAAAGAAACTTGCTAGCGGTACCCCTGTGGTAAAGAAAGTGAGAAACACCATAGATGTGAAGAAGGAAATAATACAGAAGTATTGATTGGAGTGAGACTTGTTGAGCTTGCCAGGATGTACAGAGGACTATGGACAGTTATTTTGTGAGACAGAAACAGATGACTGTGGACAGTTATTTTGTGAGACAGAAACAGACCACTGTGGAGTTATTTTGTGAGACAAACAGACGATTGTGGACAGTTATTTTGTGAGACAGAAACAGACGACTGTGGAGTTATTTTGTGAGACAAACAGATGACTGTGGACAGTTATTTTGTGAGACAGAAACAGAAGACTGTGGATAGTTATTTTGTGAGACAGAAACAGAGGACTGTAGACAGTTATTTTGTGAGACTGGGGTCCAATGACTCTCAAGCTGGTCCTAGTGGCATTAAAATACAGAGAAGGGAAGCAACCCCAGAAAGGGATTTGATACCGGAAGTCCTCATGGAGGGGGATTCTCCTTCCAAACAATAACCCCAACTCCCTCTCTCCTCCTACCTATCTTCCAGATGCCATCACCAATCTTCAATAAAGGTAAGTAAAAATGTTATTTTATATTACTATACATAATTAAAGACTATAGCATTTGTTGTGTGTATGTAAAACTGTAATTAATCTCTATAAAATGTATTTTTTTTGTGAATATTTTTGGGTTTCTGGAACGGATTAATTGTATTTCCATTATTTCTTATGGGAAATATTGCTTCGAATTTCAGACTTTTCGAATTTAGAACTAGCTCCTGGAACGGATTAACTTTGAAATTTGAGGTTCCACTGTATATGGCAAGCCCAAGCCAAGTACTGGAAATAAGTCACTTTGACTTTTTTGGGTTATCCCAGGTTCTCTATACATACGCTGCTATGTATGATAATCTATGTAACTGTATTTGTGTATACCTGAATAAACTTACTTATTTACTTACTTCTAGTCTGTCGACTGAGTACAAGAAACCAACCATTCATTTATTTCAACTACCCAATAAAGTGGTCAGAAATTGGCAATTTGGCCAATTTCACACAAATTTCAACAATGCCAATTTCAAAATAGGGTCCAGAATAAGCAATGCAGACATTCCTGGCACTAAAATAACATTTTCTCTGTTCATTAGTCACGGCTACAGGTCCCTCTTATATTACTCTTGCTTACCATTTGGAATTTTTATTCACAAAAAAATAGAAGATTTACTGTTATGCAGACTGCTGCATTATTGTAATAATTGTATAAATAATGTCAACCCATTCTTGACTCCGTATTGGAATTTGGACTGGCAGGCGGACAGGTATTGGACGGTGACGTTGTTTGTTTACTCTTCAGCTTCGCTAAAGAATAGAACATTTTTGCTACTGTGAGCGCAATTTCAAGGTACTTTTCATCATGAAAGCAATCAAAATCATATCTATTTCTGTAATATATCTTTCGTTCTCTCAAATGAGACCGAAAAAACGAGACTATAACCATAAAAATCATACAAAAATATACCGCTAAGCGGCCGCTAGTGGCTGAGAAGTGAACTCCGCTATTTATGGTCTGATTTCTTCCATTTTTGGTGAATGTTAAGAAGTGTCTTTCCATCATACATTGCCCAAGTTTCAATAAGATAACCCAACAAACAATTGAGAAAATAATAATAATATCTTTATTTACTACACTTACATGTACGCGGTATACAGGCCTAGCTGACATCAGTGAGATACTACTATAAAGAAAGCCGCTTGTTATGCAGAGTATATCAAGAAAATTAGGTCAGTGTCCCAGGATAACACCCACACTAGTTGGCTAACACCCAGGTACCCATTTACTGATGGGTAAACAGACAACAGATGTAAAGAGACCCCTAATGTTTCTACCCTGGGTGTGAATCAAATATTTACCAAAAATCATATATGGCTAACCCAAGCCAGGTACTAGAAATAAGCCACATTGACTTTTTTGGGTTATCCTAGGTTCTCTACACATATGCTGCTATGTGTGATAATCTATATAGAGAAAATAACTTTTATGTTTCAGTTTTATGGTGGAGTACCCCTCAAGGAAGGTTCCTTGATAATGGTGAAGGGCTCTTGATCTAGGGAACTGGATCTGTGCTCCAGTTCCCTAAATGAATCCTGAATACCTTCCATCCCCCCACAGGCGCTGTCTAATCCTACAGGTTTAGCGCTTCCCCCTTGATTATAATAATAATAATATGGTGAAGTACAAGTGTATATCAGTTAGCCCTGTGGTATACTTCGTTTTCTCTAATATAAGCCTGCAAGACAGGGATAGGAGAATGGTATTTGTATACCATATCCTCTTCATACCTCTGTCGAACTGCTCGGTATTATGCCAAATATTGTTTATTCTGGAGTATTTAACATGTTTTATTTATATTGTTTATTATGTCATATTAGATCAATTGTGATAGGCAAATAAGCTGTAGTGTTGATATTAGCATAATAATAAAGCATATTCTCCTGCTTCATGAGACTGAGCTCACGGCAACTGACAGTGGATTCAAAGCCACCTTATCTTTAATGGACAATGTACTGTGTTGGTGCTTTACATAATGAGAAGCATTTCTTTTATTCATTGGAACCATGGCTAGGGCTAAAAGTAAGCAGGTTATAACAATAAATGGAGAAAAAGAAATTGGAATGACTTATGCAGCAAGTAGCACTACCAAACAGTACCAGCAGGTTGATGTGGCAACCCTGGAAATTTGAATTTTTTTTTTTATTAGCACACTGGCCGATTCCCACCAAGGCAGGGCGGCCCGAAAAAGAAAAACTTTCACCGTCATTCACTCCATCACTGTCTTGCCAGAAGGGTGCTGTACACTACAGTTTTTAAACTGCAACATTAACACCCCTCCTTCAGAGTGCAGGCACTGTACTTCCCATCTCCAGGACTTAAGTCCGGCCTGCCGGTTTCCCTGAACCCCTTCATAAATGTTACTTTGCTCACACTCCAACAGCACGTCAAGTATTAAAAACCATTTGTCTCCATTCACTCCTATCAAACACGCTCACGCATGCTTGCTGGAAGTCTAAGCCCCTCGCACACAAAACCTCCTTTACCCCCTCCCTCCAACCTTTCCTAGGCCAACCTCTACCCCTCCTTCCTTCCACTACAGACTGATACACTCTTGAAGTCATTTTGTTTTGCTCCATTCCCTCTACATGTCCGAACCACCTCAATAACCCTTCCTCAGCCCTCTGGACAGCAGTTTTGGCAATCCCGCACTTCCTCCTAACTTCCAAACTACGAATTCTCTGCATTATATTCGCACCACACATTGCCCTCAGACATGACATCTCCACTGCCTCCAGCCTTCTCCTCACTGCAACATTCATCACCCATGCTTCACACCCATATATGAGCGTTGGTAAAACTATACTCTCATACATTCCCTTCTTTACCTCCAAGGACAAGGTTCTTTGTCTCCACAGACTCCTAAGTGCACTACTCACCCTGTTCCCTTCATCAATTCTATGATTCACCTCATCTTTCATAGACCCACTCCCAAATATCTGAATACATTCACCTCCTCCATACTATCTCCCTCCAATCTAATATCCAGTCTTTCATCACCTAATCTTTTTGTTATCCTCATAACCTTACTCTTTCCTGTATTCACTTTTAATTTTCTTCTTTTACATACCCTACCAAATTCATCCACCAACCTCTGCAACTTCTCTTCAAAATCTCCCAAGAGCACAGTGTCATCAGCAAAGAGCAACTGTGACAACTCCCACTTTATGTGTGATTCTTTATCTTTTAGTCCATGCCTCTTGCCAAGACCCTCGCATTTACTTCTCTTACAACCCCATCTATAAATATATTAAACAACCATGGTGACATCACACATCCTTGTCTAAAGCCTACTTTTACTGGGAAATAATCTTCCTCTTTCCTACATACTCTAACTTGAGCCTCACTATCCTCATAAAACCTTTTCACTGCTTTCAGTAACCTACCTCCTATACCATACACCTGCAACATCTGCCACATTGCCCCCCTATCCACCCTGTCATACGCCTTTTTTCAAATGCATAAATGCCACACAAACCTCTTTAGCCTTATCTAAATACTGTTCACTTACATGTTTCACTGTAAACACCTGGTCCACACACCCCCTACCTTTCCTAAAGCCTCCTTGTTCATCTGCTGTCCAATTCTCCATTTTACTCTTAATTCTTTCAATAATAACTCTACCATACACTTTACCAGGTATACTCAACAGACTTATCCCCCTATAATTTTTGCACTCTCTTTTGTCCCCTTTGCCTTTATACAAAGGAACTATGCCTGCTCTCTGCCAATCCCTAGGTACCTTACCCTCTTCCTTACATTCATTAAATAATAGCAGCAACCACTCCAAAACTATATCCCCACCTGCTTTTAACATTTCTATATTTATCCCATCAATCCCAGCTGCCTTACCCCCTTTCATTTTACCTACTGCCTCACTAACTTCCCCCACACTCATAACTGGCTCTTCATTGCTCCTACAAGATGTTATTCCTCCTTGTCCTATACACGAAATCACAGCTTCCCTATCTTCATCAACATTTAAGAGTTCCTCAAATTATTCCCTCCCCGTGCCTCAGGGGCGTTGACCCCCGAAACCCTCTCCAGGTAAACTCCAGGCAATCTTCCCAATGCCTCTAGCTCTCCATTTAATAACTCTCCTCTCCCCTTTTAACTGTCAAATCCATTTGTTACCTAGGCTTCCTCAACTTATTAATCTCACTCCAAAACTTTTTCTTATTTTCAACAAAATTTGTTGATAACATCTCGCCCACTCTCTCATTTGCTCTCTTTTTAGATTGCTTCACCACTCTCTTAGCCTCTCTTTTTCTCTCCATATACTCTACCCTCCTTGCATCACTTCTGCTTTGTAAAAAACCTCTCATATGCTAACTTTTTCTCCCTTACTATCTCTACTTCATCATTCCACCAATTGCTCTTCTTCCCTCCTGCACCCACTTCCCTGTAACCACAAACTTCTGCTGAACACTCTTAACCCTTTCAGGGTCCAAGGCCAAAATCTGAAGTCACGCACCAGTGTCCAAGAAATTTTGAAAAAAAAAAAATTATTTTTTCTTACAGAATTAAAGAGCATATTTTTGTGAAGGTAATAAAACAAAAAAAATTAGAATCTGATCAGTACTTACCGAGATACAGTGCCAAGAAGTTTGTAGAAAATGATGTGGTGGCGGCAACATCGACGAATTCCACATACGCGTATTATATTATTTTGTTGTTTTAGTTGTTTTTTCTTTTCTTTTCCAATTTTTTTCTATTCCTACTAACATTTGGGGCCTGAGAGACCAATACTGTATATAATGTATATATATAAACTCACTGTATTGAACACAATAACCGCACTAAAGTTATTATCATATTATTGTTTACCACTGTTGTTTATTACAATAAACATGCACAAATATTGTATAATACTAATGTTCTATCATATATTTACATATTTACAATCACTGGACATGGTTTTAGAACTGCTGGAGCTTGTGGAACTCCTTGAAACAAGGCACCATGCACAGAGGCACCTTACATTCCTCACACATAAACCGAGTGTCTTTGCGTCTTTGTTGCCGTCGTTTTGTTTGTGCACCGACAATGCATCTCTTCTGAGCAAATTTCTTTTGAGTTGAAGGAAGCTGTATTATGAAATGATCACCTTCTCTTCTCAAACGCTTGGGTATATTGTGATGAATTCGAGGACCATGTTGTATTGCAGGTGTTGTTACCTGGTACTTCATTATGAGTTGTCTGACAACAGACAAACAAAATTCACCATACGGTGGTCTGTTACCAGTCTTTATTTGGTACATATTATATGCATTCAGCATTGAAATGTCCATGAGATGGAAGAAAAGTTTCATGTACCACTTGTAACTCTTACGAACACAGTCAACAAAACCAATCTGCATGTCACACTTGTCAACCAAGCGCATGTTTTGTGTATAATCAATCACTGTCACTGGTTTTCGAATACGTTCATTAGTCACTCGATCAACTTTGCCACTGTCTTGCATTTCATTACGGTGAATGGTTGTCAACAATGTGACATCTCGTTTGTCATGCCACCGTAATGCCATGATGTCATTGGCAGTAAACACCTGCACGTCATCACCACGAACACCTGCGTTGAGCCTGGGCATATGTTTACGATTAGAACGCACTGTGCCACACACATCTGTCTTGTTCACTCGCATGAAATCACTGAGTAATGGGCTTGTGTACCAGTTATCGGTATATAATGTATGGCCCTTACCAAGATAAGGTGCCATCATGTTTCTCACTACGTCACCTGATATACCCAATAACATCTTGGTATCTTTCAATGTTTTACTACCCGTGTATACAACAATATCCAACACCAGGCCACTGTCACAATCACAGAGTACAAACAATTTTATACCAAAGCGGTTCCTCTTGCTCGGTATATACTGCTTGAATGACAGTCTACCTTTGAACAAAATCAAAGACTCGTCAATTACAAGATTCTTGAATGGATAAAAGTATATCCTGAACTTTTGTTTGAGATACATGAAAACATTTCTAATCTTGTATAACCTGTCACTTCTGTCAGGCCTGGTTTTGTCAGAGAAGTGCAACATACGTAACAGTAAGATAAACCTGTTCACTGGTATTATTTCACTGAAGGATGGGGTACAAATTAGCCGATCTGTGGACCAGTATGCTTTTATATTATGCTTATAGACGTGAGGCATAAGCATTATTGTTGCAAAAAGCAAATACATTTCTGCAACAGTCATCTCTTTCCACCTGTGTAGTCTTGACTGTGGTGATAAGATCGTATTTGCCATGGTGTACTGAAAATACTTATTACTTTCCCTGACAATAATTTCCATCAATGGCTGGTCAAAGAATAATTCAAAGAATTCCAGTTCATTGGCCGTGGTTCCAAGGGGACAGGTAGGTAGAATTCCACTTTGCGAGTCATCAAAGTGGTGAGGGCTGGGAACAAAATTGGGATTTTGCTGCCAATCCCAGATACGGTTTGCTGGTGGATACTGGACATCATAGGCTGGTTGTACGGGTGGTTGTGGCGGGCTGGTGGGTGACGCTCCGCTTTGTCCTTGAACTGACGAGTCAGCAGCGTGGGTTCCCGCGTGGCACAGCGAGTCACGCATGGCGGTGCCACTACCACCACCAGCCCCACTAACACCATCCACTGATGTCTGTGGCCCATCCATGCCAAGTGTAGCCACATCATCCTCACTATCACTACCTAAAACGGGTGTAGGGCCACGGGATGTACTCCGGGATGTACTCCGGGATGAACTCCGTTCCCTGGGCACAGCATAGGGTACACTACCCGAGCGCATGCGGCGGCGAACATACCGACGCTTCACTGGTGAATATGTTTCCTCACTATCACTACTCGAATGATCGTCGAGCGCAATAAAATCACAATCCACGTCAGAATCATCGTCATTACTGAAGTCAGAGGCCAGGCCACGGGAAAATATTAGTTTTCTCTTACGTTTAGGAACACCCGACCGTGAGTCACGAGTGCCCACACCAGAGGTAGAAGGTCGAGGATCGTCGGGGTTTTCTGCACTATTATCGATATCCTGGTCATTATTTTCGGTCACTAACTTATCAAAGCCGTAGAATTCGTCTTCATTTCCACTTCCATCAGTGTCAGAACTATCAGACAGGAAGAGGAGAGTCCCAATTTTCCGGGGAGTGAGAGCTGACTTGCGACGAGACATGGTGAACAAGGGTGACTGAGCCGGCGTTCCCACAATGCTATGCAGGCGCCTAGATTTTTTGTTTACGGCGCACACCCACGGCGCAGACCCATTCTCTCATATGTAGGCCTATGAGCGCTTTCGCGCTAAATTTGACGGCGCTAGAATTTTGGCGTAGATCTACGGTTTGGACACTCACCGACCAGCCGTAGATCTACGGGACGGACCCTGAAAGGGTTAACACTACATTAAACCTACTCCATACATCTTCGACCCAATTGCCTATACTCTCACTAGCCCATCTATTCTCCAATAGTTGTTTATATCTTACCCTAACTGCCTCCTCTTTTAGTTTATACACCTTTACCTCACTTACTTGCTGCTTCTGTTTTCCTTGTATCCTATCTACCTTTTACTCTCACTGTAGCTACAACTAGAAAGTGATCTGATATATCTGTGGCCCCTCTATAAACATGTACATCCTGAAATCTACTCGACAGTCTTTTATCTACCAATACATAGTCCAGCAAACTACTGTCATTACGCCCTACATCATATCTTGTATACTTATTTATCCTCTTTTTCTTAAAATACATATTACCTATAACTAAACTCCTTTCTATACAGAATTCAATCATTATCATTTACACCTGGCACCCCAAACTTACCTACCACACCCTCTCTAAATGTTTCTCCTTTTAGGATTTAGGTTTCCTACCACAATTACTCTCTCACTTGGTTCAAAGGTTCATATACATTTGCTTTACATCTCCCAAAATCTCTCTCTCTCCTCTACATTCCTCTCATCTCCAGGTACATACACTCTTATTCTGACCCACTTGTCACATCCGACCCTTATTTTAATCCACATAATCCTTGAATTTACACATTTATATTCCCTCTTCTCCTTCCATAACTGGCCCTTCAACATTATTGCTACCCCTTCCTTAGCTCTAGCTCTCTCAGATACTCCAGATTTAATCCCATTTATTTCTCCCCACTGAAACTCGCCTACCCCTTTCAGCTTTGTTTCGCTGAGGGCCAGGACATCCAACTTCTTTTCATTCATAACATCAGCAATCATCTCTTTCTTATCATCCGCACTACATCCACGCACATTCAAGCCTCCCAGTTTTATAAAGTTTTTCTTCTTCTCATTTTTAGTAAATGTGTACAGAAGAAGGGGGTTACTAGCCTATTGCTCCCGGCATTTCAGTCACCTCATATGACACGCATGGCTTACGGAGGGAAGATTCTTTTCCACTTCCCCATGGACAATAGAAGGGAAAAATACAAGAACAAGAGCTATTAAGAAAAAGAAGAAAAACCCTAGATGTGTGTATGTGTGTATATATGATGTGCATGCTTGTGTAGTGTGACGTAAGTGTAAGTAGAAGTAGCAAGATATACCTGTTATCCAGCATGTTTTTGAGACAGAATAAAGACACCAGCAATCCTACCATCATGTAAAATAGTTACGGGTTTCTGTTTCACAGTCACCTAGCAGGACGGTAGTACCTCCTTGGGTGGTTGCTGTCTACCAACCTACTACCTAGTATATACATATATATGTCAAACACTTTGGCTTGTAAGACCGAAACAGTCAAAGGGTTAAGTTTTAGTCTGCCCAGAATGTTTTGCATAACTAGGGGAAGCTTTTCAAAATATTTTTCGCAAGATTAATATTAGACTTGAAACTCTTAACAGTTTTTTTTTTTTTTTTTAACAAACCGGCCATATCCCACCAAGGCAGGGTGACCTAAAAAGAAAAATGAAAGTTTCTCTTTTTAAATTTAGTAATTTATACAGGAGAAGGGGTTACTAGCCCCTTGCTCCCATTTAAAGGGTCTGTGGGTACTAAAAGGACAAAAAAAATGAAATGGCAGTTGAAACTGTTAACTATACTTATGCCTATATTATTACTGTAGGTCTCAGGATCATGAAGTTTGTGGATATAAGCAGGGTAAAGGAGACAGTGAGCATCCTGATCCAACAATAAAAGGACGTTCACTGCATATGGGATTTTAATAAAAAAAAAGAATGGAAAAAAAAGACAGGTAATGCCTAATGACAAGACATCTAGCTCAGAAGAGCAGCTGTTTAAGTAAAGGATGTTATTTGATCCCCCATTGTTATTATCATCATGATCACAAAAAAAAAAGTGGAATGGCTAACTTTCCTCTGTTCACTGAAGGTGGACTGAGACCATTACTCAGCATCCTTCCAAGAGCTGAAGGCTTTGTCACATAGGTCTCTCACTGTTCCTACATGAAATTACTGACCTGGCTATTTATCATCTGGGGACCAGACATGTAAAATGCTCTGCATGTAACTTGAGACAATAGTACATTATGTTGGTGGGAAGGAGCATGTGGAGTATGAAGGTTTCCATAACTAGGTTGTTTAAACAGGCACTCAACAGACCAGAGGTAATGATCATTAACCTCAATGACAGTGTGATGGCATCATTCACAACATACAACAGACAGAATGTATATAATTGTGTATGAAATATACATAGTGTGTACTGATGTGCGGTGTGAATGTACAAGTAAAATATTATCATAAGAATTTATATTGCACACACATACCTTTTAAATGTAATCACTGTTTATTGTCATTAAGTATTTAGGATAGTATTTTTGATGCTGAGATTTCATGAAGTTACATTTCAGAGATATGAAGGACATGAAAGCTCAGCAGGCTAAGTTAGCTATGGAGACAGCCAAAGATGTGAATCAAGACAAAACTCTGAAAACTAAAGCCGATCGTGACCGTCGTCTTAAGGAAAAAAATCAAAACAACACGAAGAGGTTCATTGAAGAGCGCAAGATTTCTGCAATGAAACAAGGAAAGCAGAAAGAAAAGCTTAAGAAGGTGCACGAACAGCAGATGACAGAGCTGACTAGAGATATTCAAATGGTTAGCTGACTGAGTTCTTTTATTCCCTGTATTGCTTTTGTATTCTGTCTTAGCCAAGTATATTTCAAGCTTGAGTGTTAGTAAAACTGCATGATAACACCAGCTGATGCCAGATTTCTCTGCATACTTTTACTGTAATGATAATATAGCATATCATTTCATTTTACAAAGTTTATAATAATTTGTTACTTTGAAAAAGAGAGATTTTTTACTAGTAAGCAGCAACATGCAAAGGGTGGGTGTTACTTAGAGCTATAAGTTTTAGATTCAGTAATTAATGGCATTCCTCTGTCTCTGTGAACCTAATCTTTTTTCCTTACATTTATTAGGCATATTTTCCCCTTCAGAATGTGTCAGTGACCATTGGTATGTCACATCACATTCTTGCTCTTGGTACATAACATATTATTATAAACACATGTCTGTCATATTGTCTGCCTTCGTCATTTAGCTTTATACTGTTTTTATCTAGAATTGTCGTGGGGGGTTGTTGAGGATATAATGGAGAAAGATAAACACCGATGGATGTCTGGAGGCGTGTATTATATAGTCTTAAGAAAGGAGCCCAGATTTCCTGTCCGGTTTGCTGTGCCTAGCGAGGAAATAAGAGCAGGGCTTCTAGCCTATGGCTCACATGGGGAATCTCGTGATGTCATGGCTAGAAGGGACCCTTACTATAAAATTGCTGGGATGATCTGTCTGTCTAAGTGTACTACATAAGTAACACTGTTGACAGAACCTCAGATGCTCAAGTTCCTCTGTAAGCTCTGTCTTGAGAGATAGCTAGATGTAGAATCTTCCCAGACATTTCCACCATTTTTTAAGTGCTTAACCCTTTGAGGGTCGGTCATGTACAAGTATGTCATTGCAGCCAGGGTCGGTCATGTACTTGTATGCCTAAATTCTAGCGCCTTCAAATCTGGTGGAAGAAAGCTGGCAGGCCTACATATGAAAGAATGGGTCTGTGTGGTCAGTGTGCACAGTATAAAAAAAATCCTGAAGCACGCTGTGCATAATGAGAACAAAAAAACTTCTACTGTGTTTTTGGTTTAAAACAGTGACCTTCTAGTGAATTTTTGTATGGTATTTATGGTTGTATTCTCATTTCCTTGGTCTTATTTGATAGAATGGAAGATATATTACAGAATTAGAGATGATTTTGATTGGTTTCACGATGACATGTACCTTGAAATTGAGCTCTCGAACCTCAAAGGGTTAAAAAACTAAATATTTGTTTAAGAAATTTTTTACATGTTTGGTTATCACATAGATGAAGCCATCGCTATTTGCTAGCAATGAGAAACAAGAGTGTAACTAAAGAACATAACCATCAGCAGGTAAAAGAGTAACCCCTCCCCCCATCACAATGCTTCCATGGACAGCTGAGACTAATAGTCTGCTACCTGTATACATGTATGCTATTCAACCAGCTAATTTCTTTTTCTCTAATTCATCACAGTTGCTTGGCTTAATGCTTAATATTGCAATGGAGAACGTATAAATCTGTAGGGGAAGGAAGGCAGGGTAGGGGTTGTCCTCGAAAAGGTTGGAGGGGGGGAAAAGGAGGTTTTGTGGGCGAGGGGCTTGGACTTCCAGCAAGCGTGCGTGAGCATGTTAGACAGAAGTGAATGGAGACGAATGGTATTTGGGACCTGACGATGTAACCGGTTTTTTTATAAATCGGTTATTTTTATATAGTCGGACTTGAGTCCTGGAAATGGGAGGTACAATGCCTGCACTTTAGCGGAGAGCAGAGGACAGACAAATCGAAGGAGTCATTCAAAACCCCAGTACCTGAAGCAGGTGATGAAACAGCACCAGCAAGAGGTACAGGGGTATCAGGAGTGTCCGAAGAGTGGTCAAAAAACATGGCAGGGTCAGAACAGGGTGTGGTGTCAAGAAGGGGCCCAGGGATAGCAGGGTCATGGACTGGGTCTTCCATGGTTAGGTTACTTCTTTCTTTTTGTTTAAAAAAAAAAATAAAAATAAAAAAAATAATAAAAAAAGGGGGAATGGGGAGGAATAGTTCCTAGGAGGAATGAAAGGGCTGGAAATCTCCCTCCGCACCCAAGAGGGCCTCAGCACCACAAGTAGCGCAGATGAGACGTGGAACCCATGCCATACCCTACCCTTCATGCCAGTAAACCAGCAATCCGGGATAGCAACCTCACATCTGCCGAGCTACCTCGGTGGACAAAAGAGAGGGTGGCCAGATATCCTCCACAAAGCATACCTCCTTTGGTCACCACGCCCGGAATCTGAAAGGCGGCCTCCAGAGATACACCCATCGCCCGTAAGATGCCCAAAGCCACCCCCCGGGAGACCGGAGAGAGATTGGGACATCCCCAGGCAATCCAGATTCCACGGCAAACTACACCACCGCCAAGAACCTCAACGGAATGGGATGGACCCCGGTATCCTTCCCCCTACCTAGGAACTAGTGTGCTTGTGGGAAGAATCTGAAAGGCCAAAAAGAGGAAGGGAATAAAGGAGGGATGGGGAAGAGGAGGAAGAAAGGAAAAAGGGAGGATGGGGAGGATAGGATAGGGAAGGGGGGATTGGGGGGTAATTAGGTTCAGTCTGAGGAAGGAGACCAACAGGTCTAATTCCTCTAACCAAGAGCCTCTTCACTGTGCCAAGGAGCCCCCCTTGAAGAGGAGGGGTATCTGAACTGTAGTATCAGCATGCCTCTGGCAAGACAGTGATGGAGTGAGTGATGGTGAAAGTGTTTCCTCCTTTTGGGTCACTACCTTGGTGGGAGATGGCTAGTGTATTAAAAAATTAAAATTAATTGTGGAAGTTCATTAAGTAGGAAGGAAAATTTACATTAATTTATAAAATAGACAAAAAGAAGCTTATTTTACAAGATGGTATCATACTTACACAATGCATTTTGTAGGAGTGATCACCAGACATTTAACCCCTTAATGGTCCAAACATAGATCTACGTTCTTACTGCTAGCACTCCAAGCGTAGATCCACGTTTTATTTTTCCTGCCTCCAGAATTGGCACAATTGGCCTGAGATGCCTGGTCAGCATAGAATGGTCTTAACACTAGGTGTGTGCAGTATTAAAAAGATATGAGACCACTTGGTACCTCATGGGAGCACCAGTTCGATTGAGTGCCAGTTAGAGCAAACAGTGCAGCAAACACCAGGGATTCACTGATGTCATGTTGTATTAACACTCCCCTTTTAAGAGTAAAGTGATGTTGACCCTGAGTTTAGTGGCTTTGAGATAGATGTGGCCACAAGTAGTTGAGGATATGTCAAAAACCTCGATAATAATTACCCATGTGCAGCATTTGTGCAACACCCTTTCAATTTTGGTACTACTGGTAGTGTCATCCTGCCAGAGTGTCCTATAACCTATGCCCTAAGTAAAAATAAACAATTCTGGAACTTGTAATACATGTTCGTCAGGCTGGCCAGCTGGCTGGGTGGCTGGCTGTCTCTATCTCCGTCTGCCTGTATCTATCTCTGTCTCTGTCTCACATGTACACACAAATACAATTATACATAGCGTAAATTACCTGGAGAGGGTTTCGGGGGTCAATGCCCCTGCGGCCCGGTCTGAGACCAGGCCTCATGGTGGATCAGGGTCTGATCACCCAGGCTGTTACTGCTGGCCGCACGCAAGCTGACATATGAACCACAGCCTGGTTGGTCAGGTACTGACTTTAGGTGCTTGTCCAGTGCCTTCTTGAAGATAGCCAGGGGTCTATTGGTAATCCCCTTATGTATGCTGGGAGGCAATTGAACAGTCTTGGGCCCCAGACACTTATTGTGTTGTCTCTCAGTGTACTCGTGGCTCCCCTGCTTTTCATCAGGGAAATGTTGCATCTCCTGCTGAGTCTTTTGCTTTCATAGGGAGTGATTTTCATGTGCAGGTTTGGTGCCAATCCCTCCAGGACCTTCCAAGTCTATATTATCATGCATCTCTCTCTCGCCTGCATTCGAGGGAATACAGATCAAGAACCTTCAACCATTCCCAGTAGTTTAGGAGCCTTATTGTACTCATGCGTGCCGTGAAAGTTCTTTGTATATGTCCCATCCCGCCTAAGCAGGGGCCCAATACTGGATGTTGTTTTTCTCTTATATTTGGCATACGAGAAGAAGTATTTTTGTTTTTTTCAATTTCCTTTATGGCTTTTAGTTCTTCCTGTGATTCTTGTCTCATGTAAGGTTCCTTCCAGACAAAGTGCTATACTGTGCTTGTAGATATAATGCATAATAAGCATGACTGGCAAGTAATGCACATTTTCACTTGTTCAGGAATCAGACGTGACTACTCGGCATCATGTGTAATACCTGTTGGTTCACGAGTCGCTCTCTCTCTGAGACAGAAAAAGAAACAAGCAGAGAGACAGACAGATAAACAGAGCTAGACAGACAGACAGACATGTTTATGTGTAACAGTGAAAACAAATAAAACCAAGGCAGTGCACGATCATCAAACATCACTGCACTGTCAGCAGTGGAGTGACAATCATCTTACACCATGCTTCAAAGAAACTTCTTCTTCTTCTTCTTAATAATAATAATAATATTATTATTATTATTATTATAATATACTCCCATGTGTCCAAAACATTGCTGGAACCTATAAACATTATGTATATATTTCTAGACAATAGTATGTGACTAAGGTAGGTACAAAAGGTTCACCTGTCACTGTGTTTGTGACTATTTGAGTACTACTTCAGTACCTAATATTAGTGTCAGAACAAAGATTGGCTATGAAATCACAAAAACTACTACAAATTGTAATTATCAGAACATAAGAATTATGTAAATTAAAAAAAACAAGGAGAAAAAAGGTATATTGGCAACACTTCTGCAAGCATCAGCTCATGTTGCCATGAGGTGAGCAACAAGCACCGACTTTGCGCCCTTATACAATGGACCCTCGGTTATCGCCCATTCCGGTTATCAGCCAATATTTTGCTCATCAGCCGTACTGGATGCATCCACCATCAGCTGCTCATACGTTCCTGAGTCAGTGTGGCTGTATCTCTGGGCGAGTGAGGAAACTTCTGCTCATTCGTCCAAACATTTCGCTATAATTCATTGTTTTTGGTGGTTATTGATTAAGTGCAACTGCGAAATAAGTAACCATGGCCCCAAAGAAAGTTCCTAGTAAAGTTCCTTTGGTAAAGAAAGTGAGAATCATGATAGAATTCAAGGCAGGCATAGAGGCAAGGAGTTTAGCAGGCATGCAGGGAGTGTAGCAATGTTTATATGCAATGTATGTTTAACAATAATCACTCTTGGGCACATTAAATGTCTTATTTTAGATTATTATAGACTTCATTAATCCATATGATATTTTCTTCAAAATTATTTAACCCTTTGACTGTTTCGTTCGTATATATACGTCTTACGAGGTACCGTGTTTGATGTATATATACTCATAAATTCTAGCGGCTTTAAATCAAGCAGGAGAAAGCTGGTAGGCCCACACGTGAGAGAATGGGTCTGTGTGATCAGTGTGCACCATACAATAAAAATCCTGGAGCACGCAGTGCATAATGAGAAAAAAAAAACTCCAACCGTTGTTTTTTTTATTATTAAAATGCAGAATTTGTGGTCTATTTTTGTATAGTATTTATGGTTGTATTCTCATTTTCTTGGTCTCATTTGATAGAATGGAAAACATATTGTAGAAATAGAGGTGATTTTGATTGGTTTTACTATAAAAAGAACCTGGAAATGGAGCTCAAAATAGGGAAAATGTTTGATTTTTTGCTGATGTTCAAAAGTAAACAAATGATGTCATTGTCCAGTAAATGTCCAACTAGCCATTCTAGTATGCAGTCATGAATGGGTTGACATTATTTGTACAATTATTACAGTATTGCAGTAGTCTGCATAACAGTAAATCTTCTATTTTTTATTTGAATAAAAATTCAAAATAGAAAGCAAGAGTAATATCAGATGGGCCTGGAGACGTGACTGATGAACAAAGAAAATGTTATTTTTGAGCCAGTAATGTCTGCATTGTTCATTCTGGACCTTATTTTGAAATTGTCATATTTTTTAATTTTCGTGAAACTGGCCAAATTGCAAATTTCTGACCACGTTATTGGGTAGTTGAAATCGGTAAATGGGCAGTTTCTTGTACTCAATCGATAGAAAAAACAGAGTTCTAAAGAAATAGCTATGAGTTTGGTTGACTGGAACAATGGAATTAGCCGAAAATAAGGCTCAAAGTGGGCGAAATTGCCGATTTGTAAATATTGCCGAGGTCGCTAACTTTGCAAGAGCGTAATTCCGTCAGTTTTCCATCAAATTTCGTTTTTTTGGTGTCATTACAATCGGGAAAAGATTCTTTATCATTTCATAAGAAAAAAATTATTATTTTTTTTAACCCTTTGACTGCCGCAGGCCCCTTTCTGAAACTCATTCTATGTCGCAAAATATTCGAAAAAAAAAAATTATTTTGTCTTATGAAAATGTTAAGATTATTTTTCTGAGTGTTTTAGTCCAAAAAAAAAATAATTTTGCCATCAGTACTTACCGAGATATAGAGACGTGAAATTTGCAGAAAATGAGCCGCGTATGGCAACAGCGGCGACTGCTGCTCACCAGGTAAACTTTGGTTTACTTGTTGTATTTGAAGGTTTGTTGTTTTTTCCACTATTTTATTTTTTCACATAACTTATGTGGCCTGTGAGACCAAAGTAAGGTGCAATGTACATATATACACTGGTTGTATACAGCACAATAAGCACACAAACATAATTATCAATATATTGTTTATAAAAACAAACAATACAAAAAATTGTTTATTACTATTGTTCTATAATATATATACCAATGTACAGTCACCGAACATATTCCTAGAAGTTCTGCAGCTTGTGGAATTCTTTGAAACATGTTTTCATACACAATGGTGTTTTACACTCACACATAAAACCAGTGTGTGTGCATTTTTGTGGACTTTTTTTTTTATGTGCAAAGACAAAACACCTCGTCTGAGCAGTTTTCTTCAAAGTATTAGCAGGCAGTTGTGTTATGTAGTTATCCTAGGTAAATGGTCGTGTCATCATTCCTTCCTTCCTACCTTCCTGCATTCCTTTCCTACATTCCTTCGTCTTTCCCTACTTTTTTCCTTTCTTTCATCTCTACCTTCCTGCATTCCTTTCCTACATTCCTTCGTCTTTCCCTACTTTTTTCCTTTCTTTCATCTCGTCCTTCCTTCTGGTTTCTATAATATATATACACATATGAAAGTATCTAGTGACTATATATAAGTGCTATTATCTCCATTCAGCAAGCTTGTCTTGTGTGGGAGTGTGTGGCTTATAATTGTTTTGAGTCTCATTACTCACTCCCCCTACCACCTGGCAAAACAGTGGGGTCGGATGCTGCTTCCCCTCCATTCTATCTAATTATCTTTCTCCCTCATTCTATCTCTTTCAATCTGTCTGTCTATCACTGTCTCACAGGTGCACATAAATACAAGTATACATAGTGTAAATTACTTAGGATAACCCAAAAAATCCAGACAAAGTGTTATACTCTGCTTGAAGATGTGAGTAAACATGATGACAGTCTTGTGGCTCTGAGACAGAGAGCTAGACAGGGAGCTTGGCAGACAGACAAATAGACAGACACAAATGTTTGTGTACCAGCAAAAACAAAGGGAGGGCGATGGTCATCTAATCTTTTCTTATCAGCTGCACCCTCCCCCACCCTCGTTTACGCTCATCAAACGTCAGCTCTTATCAGATGTTATCTCCCCTTATCTTGTCACTGTCATGGGGTGGACTTTTTTTTTTTCTTGCTTCAAGGGAACAATATTATTACATGAAAATAAATGGTATAAAATACCGACACAATGGAAATATAAACACATATGCATATGTTTGTTTCCAATATTATTACATCTTCTTCCTCCTCCTTTTCCTCCATTGCTTTTGGTCTCAAACTCCTGGAAATCATGAAATTGATCTTCACTGACACTTCTATCTGTGTTAGAGCATCACTTGAGAAGAGAAGAGTCCCAGATTTGCTGGGGAGTCACATATTTCTTACCGCTAAGCATCCTGAAAAAGGACCACTGAAATGGCATTCCCACAATGCACCACTGGCTCCCCGATTTTTTTTATATGGTGCACACTGACCATGGAGACGCTTTCTCCTGCTTGATTTGAAGCCGCTAGAATTTATGCGTATTAATACGTCAGAAACAGTGGTGCACAAGACGTATTTATATGGCGTAAACAGTCAAAGGGTTAAATTTTGCGACACCAGGAGACACCTCAGGATTGGGGGTTGCAATGTTTATGTTATCGAGTCGAGTGGAGAGTAAACATTACATTTTCTCTGATTCAGCGTTTGAGAAAACTGCAAATCTGGCATCTCGCCTAGTAACCGCCCATCGTGTGCATTTGTTTACAATTCTCAGCATGAATTATTCATTACTTCTTCCTTTGTTTATGATGGCATCTAAAGGTAGTTCTTAGAAACGATTAAACTCAGTGAACATGGTAATAATATGGCTGTGTAGTGTAGCCCGCGGGGGGGGTGGGGCTACATACGTGTACTGTACCTACATCTACCACTGCCTACACTGACTTCCTACAAATAAATACTACTCACCTCTTGCTCTACATTAAGACTACAAATATTTTAAGGTAAATAATGAATGTACTCATTGTTTTCTGTATGTAAAACTATAGTTAATCTTCAAAAAAAATGTATTTTTTGCTAATATTTTTGGATGTGTGAAACGAATTAATTGGATTTACATTAATTCTTATGGGAAATATTATTTCGGTTTTAGGCCAACCTTCTGGAATGCATTACGGCCGATAACCAAGGGGTCTACTGTATCTCCATAAGTACTGCCTCCAGTTATTTTTTTTTAAATATTTGGAATGCAGAGACTGTAGATCTACATTTGGACAGTTAAGGGGTTAATGTTAATGTCTGGAAGCTGTGCTGTATGACCTACATGGGCTTGCTGCATGATTTTAAATATAATAATATTGGGAAGAAATCATTGTGATTCAAAACATTGTTGTATTTCATACTAATATTATTAATTTAACAACTTTTACTATATAATGTAACAAGTTGTACATTTCCACTTGAAATCTTAGTTTATATATTGATTTACAGGTTTTATTTTTTTCAGGCTATACAGTTCTATGAGAACACTGAGGCAGAGTACAAGATGTGGAATAAAATGGAATTCTTCTGTTGAAATTGGCATCAGCTTTATATTTTCATTCAGTACAACCTCAGCCTCCCATCGTCTACAAATATCCTACGTTTGTGTCTTACTTTATCTTAAAAATTCAAACCAATTATTATGACATGGCATATACAATAATTGACTTTCTAGATACCCATAGTGTTTGTACATCGTGTTAAGTAATATCCGAGTTCATTCTTTTTGTTTAGAGTAAACAGGTTTCTTTTTTAGCAGAGTAGTGCAGACATCTTTATCTGTGCCAACAATGTAAGATTTCATTGTTACATCCATGAACAGGGTATTTTCTACTGTTTAACAAGTCCATACACTTGGATGTACTGTATTTCTATTCTCATATCTTATATGGTCATCTCATTATAGTGACGACTTCAGAATTTCTATATAAGAGGGGCTTAAAGAGTAGCAGTCTGGTTGGAAGGGGAGGGGGGGGGTTAGGGAACTTATCTTGAAGCTACTTTATTGTTATTTGGAGTGGCTGATGGAGATTATGGAGGTGCTTGAGCCACCACCCTCTCCTCCCAGGCACAGTGACTGCACCCATATATATAGATGCATTGCAATATCTATGCATATACATACACATTAAGCTAGTATATATTTATTTGCCTTCCCTTTATAATTTCACAGTAAAATGAGAAGAAAACCACTATTCAAAAGAACCAGTGGTTCTTCATTAATTAGTGGTTTTTTCCATTACCTTCCATTAATTGAAAAATTATCTGTAAATAGTCATTTAAAACATTACATAAATTAGCGTAAAATAGAATAAGTTTTTGATAAATTTCTAAAAAAATAAAATTAGGGAATTTGACTTTATTAGTAACTATAACACTGTAAATACAATAACACACTTATAGCTTCAGTCACATTAAGCAAGTACTTCAATAAATAAATCAGTTCAACATCAAGGCCTTGCATAAATGTTTTTAATATAAAGTTTTACCTTAGAGTAGTGGGAACATTTGTTAATGGGTTATCTGGTGGGTGTTAATAGTAGCTGCACACCAATACAGACAAATCAGCTTCCCCATTTGACTGAACAGGTGTTCTCTTTTGGTTACCTTCATCTAGTCAATAATATGGTCTTTTCAAAAACCTATAATTGCTTGATGTAATGTATTGGCAATAAGATATTTTGATAAGAATGTTCCTTTGAAGTTTGTAATCTCATTCATTACAAGGTTTCAGTTGCAAAGTAAATTATTGTAGATATATTTTTGCCAGTAAGAGAAGGCTCACTTTTTTGAGCATTGACAAGTAGTTAACATTTTATAAAGATTTTGTGGCTCTGAAGAATCTACAATACATAATTAGGTGGTACTGCATTTGCATAATATTTAATTGAGCAGTGCTAGTTAAGTGTATAAAGTTTTTAACTTTATTTAGGAGAAGTGCTGAACCCGTATGGGTCATACAGCGCCTGGGTAAACAGGAGGCAATCAGGTTCAATCCAAGGATGGAGGAGATAAGTTGAATTCCTTGGATGAAGAGTCCCTCACCAGCATCACGCAACCTACCCTGATGGGACTCTCTTTATTCATAAGCATGCTTTGTATTTTTTAAATATGGTCCAAATATCACCAATGTCTGGATATGTTTGATTTTTTTCCACTTTCTGTACTATGTTATCTATTTCATTGATAATATTCACAATTATGCATTCCTCTTTTAAGGTTCAGCAAGTTTGCTTGATATGACTAGTTTGTTGGGAGTCTGGTGAAAATTGTATTAAAAGTTTAGCTATATATGTGTGTGTGTGTGTGTGTGTGTGTGTATATATATATATAATAATATATATATATATATAAATAATGTGTGTACATACAGTGGAACCTTGGTTTTCGTTTGCCCTGATTTTTTGTTGAATATGGTTTCAACTACTTTTTTCATCAAAATATTGTCCCAGTTTTCGTTCATCTTGCTTGTCATCCGCCATACTGAACGTGTCCGCTCACCCACACCTACACAAAGCATCCCATGCACACATTCTGAGTCAGCTGGCTTAATTTCTTGTCGTGTGAACATTACCCTGCTCATTCATACAAAACATTTCATAATATTGTTTTTTGTGCTCGTTTATCGCGTGCGACTGCTAAATAAGCCACCATGGGGCCAAAGAAAGTTCTGAGTGCCAGCCCTTTGATAAAGAAGGTGAGAAACAGTAGAATTCAAGAAAGAACTTGTACGAAAGTGGCATACATGTGGTCGATCTCGCCAGGATGTACAGGAAGTCCTCGTCAGCAATCAGTTGCATCCTGGTGAAGGAAGAAGAAATCAAGGAATCTGATGTTGCAAAAGGGGTAAGTGTGCTAACGAAACAGAAGTCACAAACAATGGAAGATGTTGAGTTGTTGTTGTTGGTGTGGATCGACGAAAAACAGTTAGCAGGAGAGTGTTGTGGAGGTGTTAATTTGCAAAAAGGCAAGGCAGTTGCATGTGGACTTTGTAAAGAATATGCTTGGAACGAGTGCTGCTGTTAGTGAATTTAAGGCCAGCAGAATCTGGTTCAACAACTTCAAGAAGCGATCTGGCATACACAATGTGTTGAGGCTGCAAGTTCGGACAAACAAGAGTCTTCAATAAAGGTAAAACTTATTTAAATGTTGATTTTTCCATTAATAGTAGTGCTTTATAGTTATTCTCTATCAAATGTATTTTTTGTTAATATTTTTGGGTGTCTGGAACGGATTAATTGGATTTACATTATTTCTTTTGGGAAATATTGCTTTAGTTTTTGTTGAATTTGGTTTTTATCAGACTCTCTGGAAAGAATTAAAAACAAAAACCGAGGTTCCACTGTATGTGTGTATGTATGTATATATATATGTATGTGTGTATATATATATATATAAAATACAGGTTGGCCATCACTGATCCAGCAATCAGTAATCCGGCACTAATTTTGGCTAGCATAATTTCAAATTTCTGGGGTTGCAACACTAAGCTGCCACTACTTTTGGTGGCATTACTTGCTGCATAAGTCATTCCATTTTCTATTTCTTCATTTATTGTTATAACCTGCTCACTTTTAGCCCTAGCCATGGTTCCAATGTACATTGTCCATAAAAGATAAGGTGGCCTGAAGCTACTGTCGGTCACCACGAGCTCAGTTCACTCAGATAAGCTATGACCGGTAAATTTGGGCTTACATATGAGAGAATAGGTCTGTGTGGTAAGTATGTCCTATATAGAAAAAAATCCTGCAGTACACAGTGCATAATGACAAAAATAGGCGACTGTGCTTTTGGTGTAAAAGGCAACTTTGTGGTGTATTCTCATTTTTTTTTTGGTGTCATTTGATAGAATGGAAGATATATTACAGAAATAGATATAATTTTGATTGGTTTGATGCTGGAAAGTACTTTAAAATTGAGCTCAAAGTAGCGAAAATGTTCAATTTTTGATGATGTTCAAGAGTAAACAGATGATATCACATGTCCAGCTGGCCAGTCTAATTCGCAGTCACGAATAGGTTGACATTACATGTATTTATACAATTATTACAATAATGCAGTAGTCTGCATAACAGTAAATCTTCTAATTTTTGTGTGAATAAAAATTAAAAATAGAACACAAGAGTAATATAAGAGGGGTCTGGAGATGTGACTAATGAACAGAGAAAAATGTTATTTTAGTGTTAGGAATGTCTGCATTGTTTATTCTGGACCCTATTTTGAAACTGGTATCTCTTGAAATTTGTGTGAAATTGACCAAATTACCAATTTCTGACCACTTTATTGGGTAGTTGAAATAGGTAAATGGGCGATTTCTTGTTCTCAGTCGACAAATAGAAGGAATACTAGTGAAATAGCTATGAGTTTGGTAGACTGGAAGAAAGGAATGGTAAAAAATAGGAAGTAAAGTGGTGGAAATCTCCATTGCATAAATATCGCCATTGGGTTAAGTGTATTCTAACCTAACCACTCTGTAATCTGGCACCCTACAGCTCTTAGTGATGGCCAACCTTTGTGTGTGTGTGTGTATATATATATAATATATATATATAATTTTATACACACATATATAGTTAATTCAAGTTATTGTGACTGCTAATAAAAACTGATCCAATTTTAGTTTTAGAAAGTATACATACATTGCTACTGATTTCCTGTATGAAAGTGTACTGCATGTTAAATTTATTTGAAATATTTAATCATTGTGACAATGCTTATGAAAGTTGATCCAATTTTAGTTTTAAAAATATAGTGCTATTGATTTCCTGTATGAAAGAGTACTGTATGTAACCTCTAGTCTTGTTCTAGTCACTTTGATAAGAATTTATATTTAGATATTATAATATATACATACATATATATATTTATATATTCACTGCATATGTAAGATTGCTTCCTCTGTAGTGCCAAGTATTACTGTGAACATGAAAAATATTATTACAGAATCAATGAGTGTGATCCCATTGTCAGGTTATAATAAGGTCCAGATTACACCTGACAATACAAATATGAAAAGCCTTAACAGTGTGCTAACAGAGGGTCAGTTCAAGTGATTGCAGTATTTTTAAAGTCCACAGTAGCTTCTTAATAATTTAAATTGTTTTGTATTATCCAGTATTATCAAAGTAGGAAACTTATGATTGAAATTCATAGTTTAAATTTGATCACTTTAAAAGATGCCTTGTAGAGGCTATATGTGTCAGCAAAGCCTTGCTATATAAATATTAGTGTAATTCATGAATTCTAGTGCTGCAATTTCTATTGTATTTTATTTATACAAAATAGAGAAATAGTGGACTGCATTATTTTCACCAGTTAAGACTGTCTGTGTAGTGAAAGTGGCAGTTGTACGTGTTTGCAGGTTGTGAAACTTTTGAACTTCTGTAATCAAACTTTCACTAATACACAAGTCATGGACTTCAGAAATAGAAAAGTTTCACCTCAATACAAACACAAATATGTCTATGTATTGTGAACAGTATTTACCAATAGGCGATTTTGCCAACGTGCCAAAGAATCAAAGTCTCCATCCTCTTGGCGTAACGCCCCTGGGCCGCAGAGTCAGCCAGTATTTTTCTACCTTTGGATAATAATGAGGGTATTTTTATCATCAATGTTTAGATGGTGAATTACGTCCATTAATGGTATAGTAGATATTTGTTTTGAGTTATGTAGAAGAATGACAGCACTTTTAACCCTGGCAGAGTTTTGGCATAAATTAGGAATTATTTTGTAAAAGGAAAAAGTGATAATCTTTTTCTGACTGTTTATACAATGCTGGCATTTATGCATGTGTTTGCCAGTATGTACAGGGGTGCAGTAGTCATGGCGAGACCATTTACATTCAATATGTGCCTATAATAACTTTCCATCTTTCAGATCTCTGTACTACACAACATCCTGTGCTTTACTTATTCCAGTATTACACACAATATGGTTATTTCTTGAAATAGACAAGTTGGTGGAAAAAATTAATATTTGATATGGGGATGCAGTATTATATTTTTTTGCCATTTGATCGTCAATATAATTAATGACATACAGCATTGTTAGAGTGGTTTTAAATTAGTGTTTATTTTTTTAATGAAAATTTTGAATCGTACTAAACTGGATTTTGAAATTGCTAAGATGTGTAAAACCTATTATTAAAGATAAGTATATTTTTATGAAAATTAATTTTAGGCAAACCAGGTGGTCATGTATGACTGTAGAAGCTAATAAGTTGTCTCTGCATTGCTCCCCATCCCCTCCTCTTTCACTGACAAAGTTTCTCATTGGTCACATTTATGCTTAAAGCCTTGCACAGTGGTTCCCACAAATTTCTAAACCCATATGTTCTTCAAGTATTGCCCTCATTTTACACTTCATTTAACATTCTCATAAATGTTTGTCTCTCACTTACATTTGTTAAAAAAAAAATAATTTCATATGCTATATTCTATTTTACTAATGTTAACAAATGGAGCCTGTTTGACTTTTGTAAAATTCTTTACCAAATATTTTGAGATATATTGTTGGGTCCAATGACTGGGGGAAGATTTTTGCATATCCACCCTGTAGTGAGTCAGACAAATTAAAGGTAACTATAAAGGAGATCTTTGTATAAACTATTATTATAAATTGGTAGTGGGCAGTCTGCTCAAATTCTGTGAGAACTGAAATGAGTATCTACATAAGCTTTAAAAAAAAAATAAAATTGGTTACATAGTCACTATAATGTATATTTTTAATCTTTGGTAACTTCTTGAGCATCAGTTAAATTACAGAAAAAACTTCCTTAATTTTGAAGATGAATACAATAAATTACGAACTTGCTTTGGATGCAAGTTTACATAAGAGTAACTCAGCATTCACTTAAGCCATATTAATGTCTTCAAAGAAATGTAGAGGATTTCTGCTGAACTTGTGGGTAATAATGTAATACTGGAAAATCTTCCTCCAGCTTTATACAGTTTTAAAGGTTAAAAATATAAAATTTATAGAAAAGATATACCATAATGGATGAAAGGAATATTGTCCTTTATAATAATAATTCAACCTGCAAAATTACTCTATTACTAATTAAAAATATGACCAGCTGATGACTTTTGTATGTGCAAGCCACAAGGAACTACCTTACTTGTTGTAACAAGAAGAAAGAATATCTACCAGGTGTATGATCTTGCCTTGATGCTGTACATGACTAAGCCCAAAAGAAATAGGTCTTGGTAGTCCATCTGTCCAGGCCTATAATAAAGTGCAGGCAAGTCACAATCACCAGAATGAATCATGTATATTGTTATTCTTGTGTATTATATCCCTGAAGACCATCTGTTTATTCCACTTTGATTGCATCACTGTGAGATGCCATTTTAAATAATAGTTTTTTTTTTTTATTAACACTTCAGCCTATTCCCACCAAGGCAGGGTGGCCCAAAAAAGAAAAAAATTCATCATTCACTCCATCACTGTCTTGCCAGAGGCATCCTTATGCTATAAAACTGCAACATTAACACCCATCCTTCAGAGTGCAGACACTGTACTTCCCATCTCCAGGACTCAAGTCCGGCCTGCCGGTTTTTCCGGAATTCCTTCATAAATGTTACTTTGCTCATACTCCAACAGCTCGTCAAGTACTAAAAATCATTTGTCTCCATTCACTAATAACAAATATGCTCACGCATGCTTTGTAGATGAATGGTTCAAAGAACTGACACGTTGATAAATTAGACATATGCAACTCTTGGGTATCTTTATTGAGGAAACGTTTTGCCACACAGTGGCTTCTTCAGTCCATACAAAGGAGAAACGTGAAGAACAGGAGGAGAATGAGGTAATTAGTCCATCAATCTTGAATGGACTGACCACATCGACTCAAGATTGAGGGACTGATTACCTCATTCTCCTCCTGTTCTTCACGTTTCTCCTTTATATGGACTGATGAAGCCACTGTGTAGCAAAACGTTTCCTCAATAAAGATACCCAAGAGTTGCACATGTGTCTAATTTATCACATATGCTTGTTGGAAGTCCAAGCCCCTCGCACACAAAACCTCCTTTCCTAAGCTGACCCCCTACAGATTTATACAATCTGTCATTCTATTTTGTTCCATCATCTCTACATGTCCAAACCACCTCAACAACCTCCTCCTAATTTCCAAACTACAAATTATCTGCATTATAGTCACACCACACATTGCCCTCAGACATGACATCTCCACTGCCTCCAGCCTTTTTCTTGTTGCAATATTCACACCCATATAAGAGTGTTGGTATAACTAGACTCATACATTCCCCTCTTTGCTACCACGGACAAAGTTCTTTGTCTCCACAGACTCCTAAGTGCGCCACTCACCCTTTTCCCCTGATCATTTCTACGATTCACCTCATTCTTCATAGACACATCCCCTCCTAAATATCTGAATACATTCACCTCCTCCATATTCTCCCTCCAATGATATCCAATCTTTCGTCGCCTAATGTTTTTGTTATCCTCATCACCTTACTCTGTCCTATATATCATTTTTAATTTTCTTCTCTTATATACTCTACCAAATTCATCCACCAACCTCTGCAACTTCTCTTCAGAATCTCCCAAAAGCAGTGTCATCAACAAAGAGCAACTGTGACAACTCCCACTTTGTGTTAGATTCTTTATCTTTTAATCCCACACCTCTTGCCAAGACCTACACATTCACTTCTCTTACAACCCCAGTGACATCACACATCCTTTGTCTAAGGCCTACTTTTACTGGGAAATAATCTCCCTTTCTCCTATATACTCTAACCTGTGCCTCACTATCCTCGTAAAAACTCTTCACTGCTTTCAGTGACCTATCTCCTACCTGCAACATCTGCCACATTGCCCCTCTATCCACCCTGTCATATGCCTTTACCAAATCCATAAATGCCACAAAAACCTCTTTATCCTTTATCTAAACACTGTTCACCTATATGTTTCACTGTAAACATATAGGTGAATAGCCTTATTCATCTGCTGTCCTACTCTCTGTCTTACTCTTAATTTTTTCAGTAATAACTCTACCATACACTTTACCAGGTATACTCAACAGACTTATTCCCCTATAACTTTGGCACTTTCTTTTGTCCCCTTTGCCTTTATACAAAGGAACTATGCATGCTCTCTGCCAATCCCTAGGTACCTTACCCTCTTCCATACATTTATTAAATAATAGCAACAACCACTCCAAAGCTATATCCCCACTTGCTTTTAACATTTCTATCTTTAGCCCATCAATCCAGCTGCCTTACCCCCTTTAATTCTACCCAATGCCTCATGAACTTCCCCCACACTCACAACTGGCTCTTCCTCACTCCTACGAGATGCTATTCCTTCTTGCCCTGTGTACAAAAATCACAGCTTCCCTATCAACAAAATTTAACAGTTCCTCAAAATATTCCCTTCATCTTCCCAATACATCTAACTCTCCACTTAATAACTCTTCTCTCCTATTTTTAACTGTCAAATCCATTCGTTCCCTAGGCTTCCTCAACTTATTAATCTCACTCCAAAACTTTTTCTTATTTTCAACAAAATTTGTTGATAACATCTCACCCACTCTCTCATTTGCTCTCTTTTTACATTGCTTCACCACTTTTTTAACCTCTCTTTTTCTCTCTCCATATACTCTTCCCTCCTTGCATCACTTCTTTGTAAAAACCAATAATCGCTCTTCTTCCCTCCTGCACCCACTTTCCTGTGACCGCAAACTTCTGCTGAAAACACTAACACTACATACATTCTTAAACCTGCCCCATACATCTTCGACCCCATTGCCAATACTCATACTAGCCCATCTGTCCTCCAACAGCTGATGATATCTTTCCCTAACTGCCTCCTCTTTTAGTTTATAAACCTTCACCTCTCTCTTACTTGCTGCTTCTATTTTCCTTGTATCTCATCTACCTTTTACTCTCACTGTAGCTACAACTAAAAAGTGATCTGATATACACCTACCATCTGACTTACGACCTGCTCAACATACGTCCACTCAACTTACGACCGTGCATCTGGCAGCTGGGCTGGGCCAGCTGATGTACACCGCTGTACTATATTTGACAATACTTGCAGCAGCAATGGGCCATGCAGGCAGCATCAGTTCAAGTTACCCTGCCCTATTCAGCAGCATCATACTGCATTAACTGTACTAACTGGACAGTAAATTTCACCATGGCCCCTGAGAGAAAGTCTGAATCTTGTACTGGAGATCATGGCAAGAAGGCAAAAAAGGCTCTTACTCTCGAACTTTCTTTATTTGTTTTCACTGTTGCACATAAACCTGTATACCTGTCTGTGTCTGTTTATCTGTTTGCATATCTGTATGTCTTCCTGTATGTGTCTTTCTGTCTGCTTGTCTCTGTCTCAGAGCCGCTCATGAACCAACAGGTATTACACACGAAGCAGAGTCGTCACATCTTCAATATGACGCTAATATCAGCTCTATGGCTTATTTATCTATTGCAATTCATCTGTGACATAATAAACAATATAAATAACATAAAAACCTGATATACACTCTAGCATGAATAAAATATGAACTTAACTGCTTTAAATTCCACATCTTGCACCTGTGCTTGTGTGCAGGTACACATTAAAATCATTAAGAGTGTGTTATTGGTCTTGAAGATGCCATATTAATAATGATAATAATAACAATAATAATCACTGAGGTGGCCTGGTAAAGGGTTAAATGTGTATAAAACATTAATATAGACATTTTGCTTAATCCATCAATGATTTTTTCAAGATTATATAATAAACACGCTACGTAACGTTTATATAAACATAAATTAACATAAATACGAGATGCTTTTCCGGTCGGCTTGACAGAGTGAACAAAGACCATTCATGTCCGGGCTGGTAACAACAACTAGTTTTTTTTTACAAAACTCGCGAACCTTCTACACTCACATTCTCATTTATTCATTTCATCTTGTTTACTCACCTCTCACTCTACATTAAGGCTACAGATATTTTAAGGTAAGTAATGAGTGAACACTATTATTATATTTTAATATTACAGTGGACCCCCGCATAACGATATTATTTCAATCCAGAAGTCTGTTTGGGTGCCGTTATAGACCGAATTTGTTCCCATAAGAAATATTGTGAATTAGATTAGTCCATTTCAGACCCCTAAAAATACACCTACAAAAAGCACTTACAAAAATAAACTTACATAATTGGTCGAGTTGGGAGCTGATCGTTATGCGGGGGTCCACTGTATTATTAATATTAGTACATACGTATTGTAATAATAATAATTAATATTATAATTAATTTAGGGAACTGGAGCACAGATCCACTGTACAGCACTTTGTCTGGATTTTTTGGGTTATCCTAGGTAATTTACACTATGATAGCTTTACTTATGTGTACCTGTGAGAAAGACAGATACAGATGGAGAGAGAGCCAAATTCAGTCAGCCAGGCAGCCAACCACCCACCCACCCGGCCGGCCTACTAGCCAGCCAGCCAAATACGTATTACACATGTTCCAGAGTCGTTTCTCTTTGTTTAGGGCATAGGTTATAGAACATTCTGTCAGGATGACACCACCAGTGGTATTCTCCCATTCCACTGTGTCAACAACACTTTAAGATAACAGTAACATATGATACTGTATGAGATGTAAAATTTACAATACAGTCCACTACCATGTATGGTATACAGTACATAAATGATTAAAATATAACTGTACATTACAGTACTATGTAGGTAGTTTATATAGCTAAGGTTTAACATTATGCCCTACCCAGTATATCAGCAATTTTCAAAGGTTCGACTTACACCATTTTGACTTACAACCAGTTGGTTGGAACCAAGCTCAGTTGAAAGTCAGATGGTACTTGTATCTGTGGCCCCTCTATAAACATGTACATCCTGAAGTCTACTCAACAGTCTTTTATCTACGAATATGTAGTCCAACAGACTACTGTCATTATGCCATACATCGTATCTTGTATACAGTGGACCCTCAGATTTCGTAGTCGTTGGATATTCGGAAATAGTAATGTTTTTTTCATCAAAATATTGGCTTGGTGATCGTCATTTAGCTCGGTAATAGTCATTCATCCCGAACATGTCCTAGTGGCCCGACACCATTTACAGTCAGTGTGTCATTGTTAATCAGCCAGTGAGCACTATCCTACGCATTCGTACGATACACTTCATAATAATCCATTAGTTTTAGTACTTGCAACTGCTAAATAATCCACCATGGCCAAAAGAAAGCTACTAGTGCCAGCCCTTTAGTATTATTATTATTATTATTATTATATTATTATTATAATAAAAAAGAAGCACTAAGAGCCCTTTAGTAAAGAAAGCAATAAACACGATAGAATTCAAGAAGGAACACACCAGCCAGGGTACTTCCCCCCACACACGATTTGATTTGAGTGGGAACTATCAAAGCTTATTGCTTGGGAATAATTGAAAATTGGGTTTTGTGTATACGATTCTGTTAGTGGGATGGTTTGTGAAGGACCTGCCTAGTATGGACTAACAGGTCTGCTGCAGTATTCCTGCTTTCTTGTGTAAACAAGCCAGGGTACTTCCCCACACACATGATTTGATTTGAGTGGGACTTGCACATGAGTGAATAGAATTATCAAAGTTTATTGTTTGGGAAGCATTGAAAATTGGGTTGGGCAAATACGATTCTGTTAGTGGGATGGTTTGTGAAGGACCTGCCTAGTATGGGTCAACAGGCCTGCTGCAGTGTTCCTGCTTTCTTATGTTATGTACACCAGCTGAGGAAATTGCTTCAGAGGAGGAGAGAGAGGGAAGAAGGTGCCTTCTTCGAAGATTAAGGACATTTGTGCAAAGTGGACTGAGGTGCAAACATTTGTGGAGGAACATCACCCTAATCCTCTCCCCTCCTCCCAATAAAGGCAAGTGTGATATTGTTTTATACTCGATTTCTCATTCTTTTCTGTATTTTTATTTTTATTATCACACTGGCCGATTCCCACCAAGGCAGGGTGGCCCGAAAAAGAAAAACTTTCACCATCATTCACTCCATCACTGTCTTGCCAGAAGGGTGCTTTACACTACAGTTTTTAAACTGCAACATTAACACCCCTCCTTCAGAGTGCAGGCACTGTACTTCCCATCTCCAGGACTCAAGTCCGGCCTGCCGGTTTCCCTGAACCCCTTCATAAATGTTACTTTGCTCACACTCCAACAGCACGTCAAGTATTAAAAACCATTTGTCTCCATTCACTCCTATCAAACACGCTCACGCATGCCTGCTGGAAGTCCAAGCCCCTCGCACACAAAACCTCCTTTACCCCCTCCCTCCAACCTTTCCTAGGCCGACCCCTACCCCGCCTTCCTTCCACTACAGACTGATACACTCTTGAAGTCATTCTGTTTCGCTCCATTCTCTCTACATGTCCGAACCACCTCAACAACCCTTCCTCAGCTCTTTGGACAACAGTTTTGGTAATCCCGCACCTCCTCCTAACTTCCAAACTACGAATTCTCTGCATTATATTCACACCACACATTGCCCTCAGACATGACATCTCCACTGCCTCCAGCCTTCTCCTCGCTGCAACAATCATCACCCATGCTTCACACCCATATAAGAGCGTTGGTAAAACTATACTCTCATACATTCCCCTCTTTGCCTCCAAGGACAAAGTTCTTTGTCTCCACAGACTCCTAAGTGCACCACTCACTCTTTTTCCCTCATCAATTCTATGATTCACCTCATCTTTCTGTATGTAAATCTATATTTAATCTATAAAAAAATAATTTTTAATACTTTTGGGTGTCTGGAACAGATTAACCCCTTCAGGGTCCAAGGCCAAAATCTGAAGTGGTGCTCCAGTGTCCAAGAAATTTTGAAAAACAAAAAAATTATTTTTCTTACAGAATTAAAGAGCATATTTTTGTGAAGGTAATAAGACAAAAAAAAAAAAAAAAAAAAAAAAAAAAAAATTCTGATCAGTACTTACCGAGATACAGTGCCAAGAAGTTTGTCAAAAATGATGTGATGGCGGCAACATCGACGAATTCCACATACGCGCATTACATTATTTAGCGGTTTTTATAGTTTTTTCTTTTCTTTTCCAATTTTTTTTTTTTTTTTTTTTTTTTTTTTTTTTTTTTTTTCCTACTAACATTTGGGGCCTGAGAGACCAATACTGTATATAATGTATATATATAAACTCACTGTATTGAACACAATAACCGCACTGAAGTTATTATCATATTGTTTACCACTGTTGTTTATTACAATAAACATGCACAAATCTTGTATAATACTAATGTTCTATCATATATCGCTGTATAATCCTCCGGGTTTAGCGCTTCCCCCTTGATTATAATAATAATAATCTATCATATATTTACATATTTACAATCACTGGACATGGTTTAAGAACTGCTGGAGCTTGTGGAACTCCTTGAAACAAAGCACCATGCACAGAGGCACCTTACATTCCTCACACAAACTGAGTGTCTTTGCGTCTTTGTTGCCGTCGTTTTGTTTGTGCACAGACGATGCATCTCTTCTGAGCAAATTTCTTCTGAGTTGAAGGAAGCTGTATTATGAAATGATCACCTTTCCTCCTCAAATGCTTGGGTATATCCTGAGTAATTCGAGGACCTTGTTGTATAGCAGGTGTTCTTACCTGGTACTTCATTATGAGTTGTCTGACAACAGACAAACAAAATTCACCATACGGTGGTCTGTTGCCAGTCTTTATTTGGTACATATTATATGCATTGAGCATTGAAATGTCCATGAGATGGAAGAAAAGTTTCATGTACCACTTGTAACTCTTACGAACACAGTAAAAACCAATCTGTGTGTCACATTTGTCAACCAAGCGCATGTTTTGTGTATAATCAATCACTGTCACTGGTTTTCGAATACGTTCATTAGTCACTCGATCAACTTTGCCACTGTCTTGCATTTCATTACGGTGAATGGTTGTCAACAATGTGACATCTCGTTTGTCATGCCACCGTAATGCCATGATGTCATTGGCAGTAAACACCTGCACGTCATCACCACGAGCACCTGCGTTGAGCCTGGGCATATGTTTACGATTAGAACGCACTGTGCCACACACATCTGTCTTGTTCACTCGCATGAAATCACTGAGTAATGGGCTTGTGTACCAGTTATCGGTATATAATGTATGCCCCTTACCAAGATAAGGTGCCATCATGTTTCTCACTACGTCACCTGAGATACCCAATAACATCTTGGTATCTTTCAATGTTTTACTTCCCGTGTTTACAACAATATCCAACACCAGGCCACTGTCACAGTCACAGAGTACAAACAGTTTTATACCAAAGCGTTTCCTCTTGCTCGGTATATACTGCTTGAATGACAGTCTACCTTTGAACAAAATCAAAGACTCATCAATTACAACATTCTTGAATGGATAAAAGTACATGCTGAACTTTTGTTTCAGATACATGAAAACATTTCTAATCTTATATAACCTGTCACTTCTGTCAGGCCTGGTTTTGTCAGAGAAGTGCAACATACATAAGAGTAAGATAAACCTGTTCACTGGGATGCTTTCACTGAAGACCGGGGTAGAAATTAGCCGATCTGTGGACCAGTATGCTTTTATATTATGCTTATAGACATGAGGCATAAGCATTATTGTTGCAAAAAGCAAATACATTTCTGCAACAGTCGTCTCTTTCCACCTGTGTAGTCTTGACTGTGGTGATATCGTATTTGCCACGGTGTACTCAAAATACTTATTACTTTCCCTGACAATAATTTCCATCAATGGCTGGTCAAAGAATAATTCAAAGAATTCCAGTTCATTGGCTGTGGTTCCAAGGGAACAAGTAGGTAGAATTCCACTTTGAGAGTCATCAAAGTGGTGAGGCTTGGGAACAAAATTGGGATTTTGCTGCCAATCCCACATACGGTTTGCTGGTGGATACTGGACATCATAGGCTGGTTGTGCGGGTGGTTGTGGTGGGCTGGTGGCTGGCACTCCGCTTTGTCTTTGAACTGATGAGTCAGCAGCGTGGGTCCCAGCGTGGGCTGGTGAGTCACGCATGGCGGTGCCACTACCATCACCACTACCACCATCCACTGATGGCTGTGGTCTATCCATGCCAAGTGTAGCCACATCATCCTCACTATCACTACCTAAAACTGGTGTAGGGCCATGGGATGTACTCCGGGATATACTCCGTCCCCTGGGCACAGCATAGGGTACAATACCTGAGCGCATGCGGCGGCGAACATACCGACGCTTCACTGGTGAATATGATTCCTCACTATCACTACTCGAATGATCGTCGAGCGCAATAAAATCACAATCCACGTCACTATCATCATTACTGAAGTCAGAGGCCTGGCCACACGAAAGTATTAGTTTTCTCTTGCGTTGAGGCACAACCGACCATGAGTCACGAGTGCCCACACCAGAGGTAGAAGGTTGAGGATCGTCAGGGTTTTCTGCACTATTATCGATATCCTGGTCATTCCTTTCGGTCACTAACTGATCAAAGCCGTAGAATTCGTCTTCATTTCCACTTCCATCAGTGTCAGAACTATCAGATAGGAAGAGGAGAGTCCCAATTCTCCGGGGAGTGATAGCTGACTTGCGACAAGGCATGGTGAACAAGGGTAACTGAGCCGGCGTTCCCACAATGCTATGCGGGTGCCTAGATTTTTTGTTTATGGCGCACACCCACCACGCAGACCCGTTCTCTCACATGTAGGCGTATGAGCGCTTTCGCGCTAAATTTGATGGCGCTAGAATTTTGGCGTAGATCTACGGGACAGACCCTGAAAGGGTTAATTGGATTTACGTTATTTCTTATGGGAAAAATGAATTCCGAAATCATCAGATTCGGGTTTAGTCACTCTCTCTGGAATGGACTGATTATGATAACCGGGGATCCACTGTACTTTTATGTCCTCTTTTTCTTAAAATATGTATTACCTATAACTAAACCCCTTTCTATACAAAGTCTATCAAAGGGCTCCCATTGTCATTTACACCTGGCACCCCAAACTTACCTACCACATCCTCTCTAAATGTTCTCCTACTTTAGCATTTAGGTCCCCTACAACAATTACTCCCATTTGGTTCAAAAATTCCTATACATTCGCTTAACATCTCCTAAAATCAATCTCTCTCTCCTCTACACTCCTCTCTTCTCCAGGTGCATAAATGCATATTATGACCCACTTTTTGCATCCAACCCTTATTTTAATCCACATAATCCTTGAATATATACATTTATATTTCTTCTTCTCCTTCCGTAATTGATCTTTCAACATACTGCTACCCCTTCCTTAGCTCTAACTCTTTCAGATAATCTTGATTTAATCCCATTTATTTCTCCCCACTGAAACTCAGCTACCCCCTTCAGCTTTGTTTTGCTTAGGGCCAGGACATCCAACTTCTTTTCGTTCATAACATCAGCAATGATCTCTTTTTTACCACCTGCACTACATCCATCTACATTCCAGCATCCCAGTTTTATAAAGCTTTTCTTCTCTATTTTTTTAGTACTGTATACAGGAAAAGGGGTTACTAGCCCGTTGCTCCTGGCATTTTAATTACCTCATACGACACACATGGCTTACGGAAGCAAGATTCTTTTCCACTTCCACATGGAGAATAGAGGAAATAAAGAAGAACAAGAGCTGTTAAGAAAAGAATAAAAACCTAGATGTGTGTATGTATTTATATGCATATATTATTTATATGCATGTACATGCCTGTGTAGTGTAACCTAAGTGTAAATAAAAGTAGCAAGATGTACTTTAACATGTACATGTTTATGAGACAGAAAAAAGATAACAGCAATCATACCATCATGTAAAACAGTTACAGGTTTCTGTTTCACACTCACTTGGCAGGACGGTAGTACCTCCCTGGGTGGTTGCTGTCTATCAACCTTATTTATTTGGATGTGACACACATGACTATTATTAGTGATTGAGGTACCTTGTTATGCAGTGGTTAGCATGCTCAGATGTTGGTGACATTATGGGGGAATTATTATTATAATCAAAAAGAAGCGCTAAGCCACAAGGGCTATACAGCGCTGCAGGGTAGGGAAGGAAGCGAGGGTATTGGGCGGTAGAAGAGGGGAGGGATGATCAGTAGGTTTCAGAAAACAGTGGGGCAGGGGATAGTGCAGGGGTAGAGGGCAGCAAGAGATTGAGGTAGAAAGGACTGAAGGTATCAGAGTTTGTGAAGTAAGTCAGTTGTTGTCAAAAAGTCAATGAGAGAGTCTGGATGAAAGGTGGGTCCATCAGCAAGAAGAGAAGGTAAAGAGAGAGCAGCGGAGTGAAGACGACGTTGGAGGTATATTCTGTGTGCTCGTTGATAAAGTGGGCAGTCTAACAGAATGTGGCTAAACGATAATGGAACCTGACAATTCTCACAGAGAGGAGCAGGGCGCCTCTCCACGAGATAACCATGAGTAAGACGAGTATGGCCAATGCGAAGACGGGAGAGAGTAGTCTCCCAACCTCGACACTGGTGACAAGAAGACGGCCAGTAACCTATACTCGGTTTAATAGATTGAAGTTTGTTACCGAGCAGAGTAGACCAACGTTGTTGCCAACGGGTGTGAAGGTGGGTAGCTATTGCAGCAAAATAGTCCGTAAATGGAGCACCTCTATATGAAACTGGTAGGTCATGTACTGCTGACCACACAGCAGTGTGTGCCTGTTCATTGCCCTGTACGTCAACATGACAAGGGACCCAACAAAAATCAATATCTTTATGCTTGGAAGGTTGCGGCGTAGCCAAAGTTGGATACGGAGGACTAAGGGGTGAGGTGTATCAAATTTCTGTATAGCTTGTAAAGCACTAAGGGAGTCTGAAACAACCACAAATGATGACATTGGCATAGATGCAATACGGATAAGTGCTGCAAGAATGGCATACAATTCAGCAGTAAAGATACTAGCCGAAGATAGTAAATGCCCTCGTACGATGCTGTCCGGAAACACTGCTGCGAATCCTACGCCGTCAGAAGACTTAGAGCCATCTGTGTACACTGCAATGGCATGAGAACGAGAGTGGAAGTGGTCAAGAAAAAGAGAGCGGGAAGCTACTGTAGACAGTTGGGCTTTCGAGCAAGGGAGTGAGAAAGAACAGACTCAAACAGCTGGAACCTCCCAGGGGGGTAGGGAAAAGTGAGATGCTACATGAACATAGAAAGGTGGTAATTGAAGAGAAGACAAGAGCAAATGTAGGCGAAGGGAGAAGGGACAGAGCAAACAGGGGCGGCGAACAAATAAAGAATGTCTACTAATATCAGTGACCATTCTATAAATGGAAGGATTGCGGAGATCATAAGAGCGTACATAGTAGCGAAGGCAATGGGCATCATGGCGATCGGATAACGATGGAACGTTCGCTTCTGCATAGAGGCTCTCAACAGGGGAAGAGCGAAAAGCACCAAGGCATAAACGTAATCCTTGGTGATGAATGGGGTTAAGGCTAGAGAGAGTAGCAGGAGAGGCTGCTGAATAGATTTGGTCACCATAATCAAGTTTCGATAAAATGAGGGCGGAATGTAGGCGAAGAAGAGTTCGGCAATCAGCTCCCCATGAAAGATGAGCAAGGGTTTTAAGAAGGTTCAGCCGGCTGTGACAAGTTGCCTTCAGAGAGGTAATGTGAGGTTTCCAGGATAACCTACGATCAAAGAGGAGGCCTAGAAACTTGACTGTATCACGTTCAGGGATATGGGAGCCATAGAGGTACAAAGGATGATCGGAGATGACAGAGCGTCTAGTGAAAGTGATTTGGTGGGTTTTAGTGCTGGAAAATTTAAACCCACGTGTGGTGGCCCAATTGGAAACACGGTCGACTGCATGTTGGAGAGAAACTGTAATGAGGTGACAGTCAGCGCCTGCACAGGCAATAGCGAAGTCATCAACATAGAGTGATGACCAAATATTTGATGGAAGACTAGAGGCCAAATCATTAATAGCAAGGAGAAAAAGTGTTGTGCTCAGAACACATCCCTGGGGGACACCTTCAGCTTGGACAAAGTCCGGGGAGAGCACATTATTAACCCGAACACGGAAATGCCTGTCAGTTGAAAAGTTCTTAAGGAAGGATGGTAGATTGCCTCGAAGGCCTAAGGAGTGGGCTTGGGCTAAAATATTATACCTCCAAGTTGTGTCATATGCCTTCTCAAGGTCAAAAAATATGGCAATAACTGAGTGGTTATTCGCAAAGGCATTACAAACATACGTATCCAAGTGTAGTAAGGGGTCTATGGTAGAACGTCCCTTACGAAAGCCATATTGACGAGTGGAGAGACTGTTGTGTGTCTCTACATACCACACTAAACGTCTATTTACTAGGCGTTCCATTACTTTGCAAACTGCACTGGTAAGAGCAATGGGATGATAGTGGGAGGTTTCATGTCCCGTAGTGCCTGGTTTGCGGAAAGGGAGAACAATGGCGGATTTCCACAGCTGTGGAAGAACTCCTTGTGACCAAATAAGATTGTAAAGGCGTAATAGGACTGCAAGGGCTGACTGATGTAAATGTTGTAGCATACGAATATGAATGTCGTCGGGCCCAGCTGCCGATGATCGACAAGCTGAGTGTGTTGCCTCCAGTTCTTGAAGTGTAAAAGGCACATTATACTGTTCTTCTCTGAGAGAAGAAAAGTCCAAGGGTGCTAACTCTCTGGCAGACTTTGAGGAAAGAAATGAGGGGCATAGATGGAGTCCCTGAGAAATACGGACCAGATGATTGCCAATTTCATTGGCAACATCTAGTGGGTTTGCTATATCAACACCGGCAACCCGCAGAACAGGAGCCGGGTCAGGAGAATATTTACCACTCAGTTTTCGTACTCTTTTCCAGACTGCACTCATAGAGGAAGCAGAGGTGATGGTGGAGACATAATCTCGCCAGCAAGTGCGTTTAGCGTCACGGATGACACAGCGAGCGATCGCACGCTTCTGTTTAAAATCAAGGAGTCGCTCTGTGGTTCTATTGTACCGGTACCTGCCCCATGCAGCGCGTTTCAAACGTACTGCACGACCACCAAGGCACGCATTTCTGAGAATGCCTGCCCGAAGTTTGGGGTAAAGAATGAGAAGCTGCGGTGAAAACGGAGGACGAGAAGAGGTGTAAAAGCTCATCGATGGAGGACGAAGAAGGAACCTCTTTAAAAACAGTTAGGTGTGAGTAAAGGTTCCAATTTGCCCGATTAAATTGCCAGCGTGGGGTGCGAAGAGGTGGCGAATATGAAGGGGAAGTAAGAATGATTGGGAAATGATCACTGTCATGTAAGTCCGGGAGAACAGACCAAGTGAAGTCTAATGCGGCAGAGGAAGAGCAGACTGAGAGATCGATGCAAGAGAGAGTATGAGTCCGAGGATCAAAATGGGTGCGAGTACCTGTATTTAAAACATGGAGGGGGTGGGTGGCAAGAAAAGCCTCTAACTGAATTCCACGGGAATCACAGTGAGACCCCCCCCAGAGGAAATGGTGGGCATTAAAATCACCAAGTAACAGAATCGGTGGCGGTAATGACGAAACAAGGAAGGCAAAATCCGGAATAGATAATGCCCGAGAAGGAGAGAGATATAAAGAACAGAGCGTATACCACCTATGCAAGTGGATACGGGCTGCTGTGTAATGCAGCGAAGTATGAACAAATAGCTGATGGTACGGAATATCAGTGCGGAGAAGAAGGGCACTTTCATTAAAGGTCCCATCAGGAAAAGGATCTGAAGAATACAATAAATTATAGCCTGAGATGTGAGAAATAACAGCAGAGTGTAATTTTGGTTCCTGTAAGCAAACACCAACAGGGGCAAACTGGGAGAGTAACATCTGAAGCTCACCCCGATTACCCCTGAGGCCTCGTATATTCCACTGTAAATAGGCCATGATTGGCAATGATAAAGATACTTGAAATCCGCAGGTAAGGGTTCCTACGGACTAGAAGGGTTAGAAAAGTCCACATGCGGAGGCAGTGGAAAACGTTCAAGCAGCGAAGGAACGGTGCGCTGTGAAGAAAGGAGTTGCGCAGATGGAGCAGAGGAGAGAGAAAGAGCGGAAGGTGGATCAGTGTCCATTGATGGTTTGGTCTCTGCAATATATTCAGAGATTGCTTCAAGTGTTTCGGAATTCAGAGATGTCGTATGGGAGACAATATTGGGAATGGTAGGGGGAGGGTGAGTTAAGATTGGAACTGTATTGGACTGTACCGAGGTAGGGGGGGGGGGCGAAAGGGTGGAGGGAACTGGAGAAGCGTGGCAGGGGACAGAAGAGGCAGGAACCTGGGAGGTGGCAGAAGAGGAAGAAACTTGGGAGGGAACAGGGGAGGAAGGTACATTACGAGGAGGAGGGTGAACCTCTGCACTTGTAACTGAGCCAGTGAGAGGGGAAGAACCAGGGACAGAGACAGGGAGGGTAAAATGAGGAGGTGGAAGATGGGTAGGAGGTGTTAACGGACATTTTTTTGACTTTTGAGAAGTAGAGGGACGATTGGGAGGAGGTGTCATACGAGGTCTCGTCGATACTGAGGCTTGTGAGAGATAACTCGAAGAAGCGAGATTAGACTGAGGCGTTGAAGTAGGGACGTCTGAGCCGAGGACAGCAAAAGGATTAGATACAGGAGTGATTATGGGAGAGGTAACCACAGAGGTGGGTGTAGAAGATGGGATACCAGAAGTGGGGGGACGTTTTGAAACACGGGAATAAGAAACACGTGGGAGTCTCCCTTGGAGGCGGAGATGAGAAACTGCCATGGCATAAGGGAGACCTTCTGTCTCTTTGAGGTAACAGATTTCCCGCTCGTTTAAATAGACCTGACAATGGCGAGAGTACGAAGGGTGAGCCTCATGACAGTTAAGGCAAGAGGGAGATCGATTGCAAGACGTATTAGAATGGTCATCGGCACCACAGACTGGGCATTCGGCGATAGATCTGCAATATTTCGCTGGATGGCCAAATCGCCAGCAATTTCTACACTGTTGTGGTGTAGGGATCACCTTTCGAACTTGTAACCGATGTCCTGCTATATAAACTGAGGATGGGAGTTCTCGGCTGTCAAAAGTTAAACGAGCCACATTGCTAGGGTATCGTCTCCGCCCACGGGCAGGAAGAACGTAAGTGTCTACCTTGAGGATTGGGAGATCTTGGAGTTCCAGCTGTTCTAGAATGTCGGTGCCACATGTCTGGAAATTTTGTTGAACTATGGTATGGGGCAGAATAACGGTACCACTACAAGAATTGAGGGAATGATGTTTTTCAAGGGTGACAGGAACAGTATCTATATGGGAAAGACGAGAGAGCTCACGAGCCTGGGTAGCATTCTGTACGGTAATGATGCGCGTACCGCTCTTAAGAGCATGAAAAGAAATATCTTTACCAACATGGCGTAGGAGTGCCTTGCCAATACTATGGTCAGAAAGATAGGCAGTAGAGGAAGTTGGTCGTAAAGTGAAGAATTTAGTCCACTGTTCAGTCTGAAACTGAGCGTGGAAAGGTAGTGAAGGACGTGTCGATCGTTTCTGAGAAGAACGAGAAGGTGAAGGTGGAGAAGTATCATCAGCAGGTAATTGTCGTTGACGTTTAGGCGTGGGACCAGAGTTGGTCCGACGTGGAACGGGTCGGCGATTTGAAAATTGCCGCACCGTAGAGGGAGAGGCCGGAAGCATAGTCAGAGGAGAGCGAAGGTCTGATAAATCGAAGGAGTCAGTCGAGACCTCAGTACCTGAAGCGGGTGAGGAAACAGCACCGGCAATAGGTACAGAGGCATGAGGAATGTCTGAAGCGTGGTCCAAAGACGAGGCGGGGTCAGAACGGGGTGCGGTATCAAGAAGGGGCCCGGGGGTACCAGGTTCATGGACTAGGGCTGCCATGGTTAGGTTACTTCTTTCTTTTTGTTTTTAAGAAAAAAAAAGAAAGAAGAAAAGAAAATAAAAATAAAAAAAAGAAAAAAAAAGGGGGGACCGGGGAGGGATAGTTCCTAGGAGGAATGAAAGGGCCAGAAATCTCCCTCCGCGCCCAAGAGGACTCGACACCGCTAGTAGCGCAGATGCAGCATGGAACCCGTGCCATACCCTACCCTTCATGCCAGTAAACCAGCAATCTGGGATAGCAACCTCACATCTGCCGAGCTACCTCGGTGGACAAAAGAGAGGGCGGCCGGATATCCGCCACAAAGCATACCTCCTTCAGCCACCACCCCCGGAATCCGAAAGGTGGCTTCCAGAGATACACCCGTCGCCCAAAAGACACCCAAAGCTACTCCGGGATACCGGAGAGGGATCGGGACATCCCTAGGCAATCCAGATTCCACGGCAAACTACGCCACCGCCAAGAAACCTCAACGGAATGGGATGGACCCCGGTGTCCTTTCCCCTACCTAGGAACTAGCGCGCCTGTGGGAGAAATCACGAAGGCTAAAAAGAGGAAGGGCAAAAGGGAGGGGTGAGGAGGAGGAGGAGGAATGGAAAAAGGGGAGGATGGGGAGGATGGGATAGGGGAGGGGAGAATGGGGGGTAATTAGGTTCGGTCTGAGGAAGAAGACCGACAGGGCTAATTCCTCAGACCAAGAGCCTCTTCACCACGCCAAGGAGCCCCCCTTGAAGAGGCAAGACGTATTAGAATGGTCATCGGCACCACAGACTGGGCATTCGGCTATAGATCTGCAATATTTTGCTGGGTGGCCAAATCGCCAGCAATTCCTACACTATTGTGGTGTAGGGGTCACCTTCCGAACTTGTAACCGATGTCCTGCTACGTAGACAGAGGATGGGAGTTCACGGCTGTCAAAAGTTAAACGAGCCACATTGCAAGGGTATTGTCTTCGCCCGCGGGCAGGAAGAACATAAGTGTCTACCTTGAGAATTGGGAGATCTTGGAGTTCCAGCTGTTCGAGAATGTCGGTGCCACATGTCTGGAAATTCTGTTGGACTATAGTATGGGGCAGAATAACAGTACCACTACAAGAATTGAGGGAATGATGTTTTTCGATAGTGAAGGAATAGTATCGATATGTGAAAGAAAAGATAGATCATGAGCTTTGGTAGAATTCTGGACTGTGATGATGCATGTACCACTCTTAAGAGCATGAAAGGAAATATTTCTACCAACGTGGCATAGGAGCGCTTTGCCAATACTATGGTCGGAAAGATAGGCAGTAGAAGAAGTCGGTCTTAATGTAAAGAATTTAGTCCATTGTGTAGTCTGAAACTGAGTGTGGAGAGGGAGTGCATGACGTGTTGGTCTTTTCAGAGTAGAAAGGGAAGGTAACGAAGTAACATCATTAGGAGATTGTCGTTGACATTTAGAAGTGGGACCAGAGTCGGTCCGACATGGGACGGGCTGGCGATTCGAGAATCGCCGCACCGTAGAGGGAGAAGCCGGAAGCATAGTCAAAGGAGAGCGGAGGTCAGACAAATCGATGGAGTCAGTGGAAGCCCCAGTACCTGAAGTGGGTGAGAAAACAGCACCAGCAGGAGGTACAGGGGCCTTAGGAATGTCCGAAGAGTGGCCAAAAGACGAGGCGAGGTCAGAATGGGGTGCGGTAACAATAAGGGGCCCGTGGGTAACGGGGTCATGGATCGGGTACTCCATGGTTAGGTTACTTCTTTCTTTTTGTTTTTAAGAAAAAAAAAATAAAAAAAAAAATAAAAAAGGGGGGGACTGGGGAGGGATAGTTCCTAGGAGGAATGAAAGGGCCAGAAATCTCCCTCCGCGCCCAAGAGGACCTCAGCACCGCAGATGCAGCATGGAACCCGTGCCATACCCTACCCATCATGCCAGTAAACCAGCAATCCGGGATAGCAACCTCACATCTGCCAAGCTACCTCGGTGGGCAAAAGAGGGCGGCCGGATATCTGCCACAAAGCATACCTCCTTCGGCCACCACCCCCGGAGCCCGAAAGGTAGCTTCCAGAGATACACCCGTCACCCGAAAGACACCCAAAGCCACCCTCCGGGATACCGGAGAGGGATCGGGACATCCCCAGGCAATCCAGATTCCACGGCAAACTACGCCACCGCCAAGAACCTCAACGGAATGGGATGGACCCCGGTACCCTTTCCCCTACCTAGGAACTAGCGCGCCTGTGGGAAAAAATCCCAAAGGTCAAAAAGGAAGGGCAAAAGGGAGGGGTGGGGAGGAGGAGGAGGGAAGGGGGGATTGGGGGGCAATTAGGTTCGGTCTGAGGAAGGAGACAGACAGGTCTAATTCCTCAGACCAAGAGCCTCTTCACCATGCCAAGGAGCCCCCCTTGAAGAGGATTATGGGGGAAGACTTACAAAATCTCCAGAAATAAGCTATGTTGCCTATCAGGTTATCCTAGATTATTCCCCCAAAATTTGCATAACGAAGTTTCAGTCCATTTTGGACCCTTGTCAAATCACAATGGGCTTGAAAAAGCCAGAAGACAATATGGTAGGAAGATATATTTTCATGCTCCTCACCTGTTACCTTTCAAGGGGTTCCTTGATGTGTGGAATCAGGCTTTTTGTCTCCTTCCTCAGATCAAATCAGATCACCCGCTTTCCCCCCTCCTGTCCAGTCAGTCTATAGGGGTATGTACTTCTCTTGTAAATTACAGCTCCGAGGTCGAGGAAAACGGAATCATTGTCTGTCCTGTTCCATTGAAGCCCTTGGTGGTAGTGGTGTTTGCTGTGGAAATTGGATTATCTGGATGTGCTGCACTGTCCTATGGAGTCCTGGTGGGTGGCTACAAGTGTCCTTGGGGGATGGTTGTAGCCCTGAAGGTTGCCTATCTGTCCTAGCCAAAGGGGATATGACTCTTGGCAAGTGTCAGGTCACCCTTCTCTCGTCTGCCGCAATGATTCAGTGGATGCGAGGTTACCATTTTGGATTAAAAATAGATTACTGGTTTCTATGCAGCACTAGCACTCCAACAAACTCACCCATAATATTGACAAAACCTATTATGTATATAATGTTTGGAAATGGTGGTTCAAATAGCCAACTAAACGTAAGGATCAACAGTTTTCCCATGACCAACTGAAATTTAATACCCACATTCAGCACAACTATGGTCTCCAAAACAGTAGGCATCCTCTCCAAGATATGTTACTTGTACCTCAAATACCACTTTTTACATTGTACTACTCTCTAATTTAGCCGTACCTCACTGCTTCAAGGGGGGAGGAGCTCCTTGGCACGGTAAAGAGGCTCTTGGTCTGAGGAATTAGACCTTTTGGTCTCCTTCCTCAGACTGAACCTAATTACCACCCAATCTCCCCTTCCCTATCCCATTTCCCCTTTTGCCCCCCTCCCCTTTCCCCCATCTCGTTTGTAGCCTCTGGGGTCCTCCCCTCTGGTATTACGGTTTCTAGGTAGGGGGAAGTGTTGTCGGGGTTCATCCCGCTCTGTGGGGTTCCTTGGGAGTGGTGTAGTTTGCCGTGGAATCTGGATCATCTGGGGGCACCTTGCTCCCTTCCCGGATTTCCAAGAGGTGGGGCGGGGTGTCCTGCAGGTGACTGGTGTATCTCCAGAGGCTGCCTGTCGGTTCTGGGAGGTGGCAGCTGAAGGAGGTATGCTTTGTGGCAGGTATCCGACCACCCTCCCTTTTATCCGCCGAGGTAGCTTGGGAGATGAGAGATTGCTATCCTGGAGCGCTGGTTTACTGGCGTGAAGGGTAGGGTATGGCACGGGTTTCACGCTGCATCTGTACTGCTGGTGGTCTCAAGGTCTTCTTGGATGAGAGGGGGAATTTACAGCCCTTTCATTCTTTCTAGTAATTGTCCCTCCGCAGTCTCTTCTTTTTTTTCTTCTTTTTTTTTCTTTAAAATAATAAGAAAGAGGTACTACCATCATGGAGTCTTCGTTCCATGACCCCCATCCCCCTCCCAGGTCCCTTTTTGTTACTGCATCTTGTTCTGACCTGGCTTCGTTACTGGACCATTCTCCAGACTTTTCCCATAACTCTCTACCTCCTGCTGGTGACTGTCACCTGCTCCAGGTGTCAAGGCTCTTCCTGTTTCTTCTAGTGCCTCTGTCCCTTGCACATCTTTAACCCTTTATTACTCATACAGGTGATGATGGCCTGTTGACCTGGTCGTAATGGGACTTGGAGCGAAAATAAACACAGCAGTAGTCTTTAACTTGTATTTTCCTTCACCAAGTATTTATAATATGTACACTATGTACAAGAGTTTGAAATATAAGCGTACCATACGGTAATCAAGGCAAAGACAAAAGCCAGAGAGAGAACCGTGCTCAACCAGCAGCTATGCAAGTCTGGCAAGTGCTGACAATGAGTGATACCATGTCACCTCAGCACTTGGCAGGCCCACCTGATGATTGGTTAACAAAAGAAGGTACTGATTTAACGATGGGGCCCCAAAAGATCATTAAACCCTTAGCACCCGGTTTGCTGGTTGGGAGGCAGCCTATATGGGAGTGTGTACATACACTGAATAAAGTGTAACATACTCTTTGCATGCCACACCTTGAAACTGTCCAAATGTAGATCTGCATTAGTACTGCTAGCTTTCCAAACGTAGATCGTTCTATTTTTCCTACCTCCAAATTTGGCACAATTGGCCTGAGATGCCTAGTCAGTATAGATTGGGTCTCAACACAGTGTGTGAACAGTATTAGAAAAATCTGGTATCACTTAGTACCTTGTGGGAGCACCAGTTCAATTGAGCACCAGCTAGAGCAAATAGCATGGCAAACAGCAGGGATTCATTGATATCATGTCATATTAACACTACTTTTAAGAGGAAACTATTCTGGAATGTGTAATACATATTCGGCCGGCTGGCTGGCTGACTTTGGCTGTCGATCAGTCTCTGTCTATCTCTCTCTCTCTCTCTCTCTCTCTCACAGGTACACACAAGTACAATTATACATAGTGTAAAATTACCTAGGATAACCCAAAAATTACAGGCAGTGCTATACAGTGCTTGTACATATAAAGCATAATAAGCATGACTGGCAAGTAATATGCATTTTCACTTGATTAGGAATCAGACGTGATGACTGCATTGTAATACCTGTTGGTTTACGAGCCACTCTCTGAGACAGAGACGAGCAGATGGAAAGACAGACAAAGACACACACACACACACACACACACACACACACACACACACACCCAGGAGCTCGGACTCGACCCCCGCAACCTCAACTAGGTGAGTACACACAGGCAGACAGAAAGACGCATACACAAAGGCAGACAAAGACAGATAAGCAGAGCTACACAGATAGACAGACATACACGTCTGTGTGTAACAGTGAAAACAAATAAAGCCAGGGTTCCCTGGAGCAGTGTACACTCAAGTGTCACTCCACTGCCATGTCAGCAGTTTAGAGACACTCATCTTAACACCATGCTTCAAGGAGTTTCATATATACTCCAGCATGTCTTAAAACATTGCTGCAACCTATAAATACTTTGTGTATATTTCTAGACAATAGTAAATGACCAAGGCAGGTGTAAATGTTCACCTGTTGGTGTGTGTGTGTGTGTGTGTGTGGCTATTTGAGTACTATTTCATTACCTAATATTAGTGTCAGAACAAATATTGGCTATGAAATCACAAGAACTACTATAAATTGTAATTATCAGAACAAAAAAATTATATAAATTAAAATAAAAACGAGACAAGGTATATAAGCAACACTTCTGCAAGCGGCAGGACTTGATGTTGCCGTCAGGTGAGCATCCAGCGCCAGCTTCGCGGGCTTATATCTCGGTAGATCCTAATTTTTTTTTTATCTTATAACATGTAGAATAGTGCCCTCTTCATTTAACCCTTTGAGGGTTTCGGACGTACTAGTACAGCTTACGACCCAGGGTTTTCGACGTACTAGTACTCCTAAATTCTAGCGCCTTCATATGAAAGAATGGGTCTATGTGGTCAGTGTGCACAGTCTAAAAAAAATCCTGCAGCACACAGTGCATAATGAGAAAAAAAAAACTGACCATTTTTTTGGAATAAAACAGCGACTTTGCACTGTATTTTCGTATGGTATTTATTGTTGTATTCTAGTTTTCTTGGTCTCATTTTATAGAATGGAAGACATTACAGAAATTGAGATGATTTTGACTGGTTTTACAATGAAAGATACCTTGAAATTGAGCTCAAAGTAGCAGAAATGTTCGATTTTTACCAAATTTCAAAAGTAAACAAATCGTGCCAAGCGTGCAATACACGTCAACTGGTGAGTCTAATATTCTTTCACAAGTGCACCAATAATATTTATACAATTTTTTACACTAATGCAGTAGTCTGCATAACAGTAAATCTTATATTTTTTGTGAGAATAAAAATTCAAAGTGGAAAGCAAAAGAATATAAGAGGGGCCTTGAGACGTGACTAATGACTAGAGGAAATGTCATTTTAGTGCCAGGAATGTCTTTCTTGTTTATTCTGGACCCTATTCGGAAATTGGCATCTTTTGAAATTTGTGTGAAATTGGCAAAATTGCTAAATTCTGACCACTGTACTGGATAGTTGAATTTCATAAATGGATGGTTTCTTGCACCCATTCGATAGAAAAAATGGAGTTCTAGCGAAATATTCATGTTTTTTGTCGACTAGTACAGTGGAATTGGCCGAAAATGGGGCTCAAAGTGGGCAAAATCGCCGATGCGTAAACATCGCCGAGACCGCTAACTTTGCAAGAGCATAATTCCGTAAGTTTTCCATCAAATTTCAAACTTTTGGTGTCCTTATGATCGGGAAAAGATTCTCTATCTTTTCATAAGAGAAATTTTTTTTTTTTTTTTTTAAATTTGGCTGACCCTGAGAACGAGTTTCGGAGAGGGCCTGTCGACCCTCAAAGGGTTAAAAAAAAAAAAAAAAAAAAATTCTTTCAAAATATTCGGAGTGCTGGGTAAGTGAACGTAGATCTATGTTTGGACAGTTTAAGGGTTGACTATGAGGTCTTTGGATTGCCCACGTACCTCAGATCAGGCCGCCTGCAGTCCTATGCCTAAACGTTCCAGACCATTTGCTGACGACAGTTCTTTGATTTCTGCTCATTCCACCCAGAAACAAACTAAATGGCACCCACTTCCTTTACACACCATGTTTACAAGTACACAGTGGACCAAATTCTTTTCCCTACAACTGACATCTCCAACTGATTTCTTTCAGACTAAAGTATTGGTAAAATCTTTTACGAAACATTGGCCAAAATATATCCTTTCACACTCTTCGAAGCAGTGCATGCATTGTCACAGTTCAGAATGCAAACCAAGCTTATGATCTCTCCCATCTTACTTCTGCTGATAATGTTCCAATTACAGTTCACAAGCACGCTACTCTCAATTCTTGCAGCGGTATAGTGGTCTTACCGTGTACCACTGTACAGTGGGATTTTCTGTCTTGCATTGATGATATTTAAGAGCAATTAGCCCTTCAGGATCTTGTGATTCTCAAAATGGATAAATATGTCCTGTCCGCTTGCAGGCAGAGGCACTTTCCCAGTAACATCGCCCGCTTAACCTTTGACTGCCATGAACTCTCGTCCTCCATTTATATCGCAGGACATCGCCAAAGGATCCGTAAAGTGACACTTTAGACATCTCGCTAAATACTGCAGGGCTGCGGCAGAGTGCCTGGTCTGTGGTGCCACAAATCATGCTGATACATCTTGCAGTCTTCCCCCCACTTGTCTTAATTGCAATGAAACTGATCCTTCTTTTTCCCGCCGATGTCAGGTCTATCTTAATGAATCTGAAATCCATTGTCTTAAGGAGAGCGAAGGCCTTACTTATGCTATGGCTGTCTCTCGGCTCTGCCTTCAAGGAAATCTTCATGTTCCTTATACTTGAGTAACTAGGAGACCTTCAACCTTGGCGGTCCCCCCACCTACCAGTTCCTCTGGTGCCATGTCTTCCAGGGTCACCCCCATCTCTAATTCTTTTGTGGTGTTACCCTCTGAAAGCCCCACATCCTTACCTCTTCCTACTTCTACTTCATCTGACTTGCTAGTTTCTCAGTCTGCGAGGCCTCGCCCACCTCCACCTTCCTCATGCCTATCACCTGTGAAGTTGAACTTATCTCCTAAGCCCAAGTCTTTTGGATTTTAAGTGGGTATGGGCAGTCGCTCGCCGTGTCATACGTGATGCTAAATGCACTTGCTGGCAAGTACATTTCTTCTGTTTCTTGATTTCCCCTATATGTGCAGTTTGGAAGAAGGTACAGAAGTTGTGTGGCAGGTACACTCTGGACCCAGCTCCCATTTTGTGGGTTGCTGGTGTTAGTGTTGCAGAATCTCTTGAAGTTGCCATGGAACTCGTGAACTATCTTGGCCACGTCTCCCAAGATCTTCACCTCTGTCCCTCATTTCTCGCTTCTAAGTCTGCCAGGGAGCAATTGCCCTTGGATTTCTCTTCTAATGGGATGGAGCCATATAATATACCTTTTATTCTCTTACAGCTAGAGTCCATGCTTTCTGCTTGCCGGTCAGCAGCTGGGCCCAATGATATTCATATCTGTATAATACAGCATCTGCATTCTACAGCCTTTACAATCCTTTTGCTTCTTTTCAATCTTGTTTGGATATAAGGGGTTTTCTCTCAACACTGGAAATGTGCCATTCTACAACCGTTTTGCAAACCAGGCACTTCAGGGCTTGATACTTCTCACTATCATCCCACTGTTCTGACCAGTGTAGTCTGCAAGGTGATGGAACGATTGGTGAAAAGACATCTGATATGGTATTTGAAGACTCACAATAGTCTTTCTCCTCACCAATATGGCTTTTGCAAGGGCCGCTCTACTTTGGACCCCTTGCTCCGCTTAGATACGTATGTGTGAAATACCTTTGCTAATAAACAGTCCGTCCTAGCAGTCTTTTTTTTGATCTCAGGAAGGCATGTGACACCACTTTAGGCCTCCACGGTAATCTACCGACCTTCCTTGCTGCTTTCTTATCTGAAAGCCATTTTCATGTCCATGTTGGTGCCTTGCTTTCCTCAGACTTTGTTCAGGCAGAGGGAGTCCCACAAGGTTGTGTCCTTAGCACTACCCTTTCTTTCTTGGCTATAAATGACCTACCTTTTGTTTTTCCATCGCATATTTGGTTGTCACTATGTGGATGACTTTGCTATAGCTTACACAGGCGCTGACTGTTGCCTGGTAGTAGCCTCCCTTCAGGGTGCGATTGACTGTGTTTCCCACTGGGCCACTTCTCATGGATTTAAATTTTCTAATGTGAAAACCCACTTCATTACCTTCACTAGACATCCTCTTGTCCCAATTTATTCCATTGTACTTACACGGCTCACATATCCCAGAATGTGATATGGTCAAGTTTCTTGGCCTTCTATTCAATCGCCAGTTGACATGGAAACCTCGCATTTCCTCTTTGAAGGCAGCTTGCCATGATCGGCTGAATCTCCTTAAAATTCTTGCACATTATTCATGGAACCAGATTGCTGGACTCTCCTCTATTTGCATTCCACCCTAGTCTTGTCCATGCTGGATTATGGCGACCAACTATTCTGCGGCTTGTCCTCCAACTTTAAGCTAGATCCCCTTCATCATCAGGGTCTACGTTTATGCCTTGGTGTATTTTGTTCATACCCTGTTGAAAGCCTCTATGCTGAGGCGAATGTTCCTTCCTTAGCCAATCGCCATGATGCTCATTGCCTTCATTACTTTGTCCGCTCTCATGACCTTCATGTTCCTTCTACATATAAGTTGGTCTCAGACATTAGTAGAAGCCCGTTATTTGTCAGGCGCCCCTGCTTACTCTGACCATTTTCTCTTTGTCTTCACTCATTTTGGTCTTCTCTCCAGTTGCCTCCCTTGTATGTTCATGTAGCATCTACTTTTTCCCTTTCCCCTTGGGAGGTTCCAATGGTTTGTGTCTGTTCTCCCCTACTGCCATGCGCCAAAACTCTCTTTTTCTTGATCATTTCCAGTCGCATGCTCATGCCATCACTTTTTATACAGATAGTTCTAAATCTTCTGACGATGTTGGGTTTGTGGCAGTGTTCGCTGATATTGTCTGGGGTCATTTGTTAAATTCAGCTAGTATTTTTATTGCCGAGTTGTATGCCATCCTCATAGCACTTCTCCGTATTGCATACATGTCTCCTTCGGCATTTGTGATCATTTCAGATTCCCTCAGTGCTTTACAGGCCATTAAACAATTTGATTCTCCTCACCCATTGGCCCTTCATATTCAACTTTGGTTGCACCATGTGGCTAGCAAAAACAAAGATGTCATTTTCTGTTGGGTCCCTGGACATATTGATGTGCAGAGCAATGAACAGGCACATGCTGCTGCGCAGTCAATGGTACATGATCTTCCAGTTTCCTATAGAGGTATTCCATTCAGGGATTATTTTACAGTCATCTCTGCCCGTCTTCATGGCCGATGGCAACAATAGTGATCATTATTATTATTATAATCAAAAAGAAGCGCTAAGCCACAAGGGCTATACAGCGCTGCAGGGTAGGGAAGGAAGCAAGGGAATTGGATGGCAGAAGGGAGGGGGGATGATCAGCAGGTTACAGAAAACAGCGGGGCAGGGGATAGTACGGGGGTAGAGGGTAGCAAGAGATACAAGTAGAAAGGGCTGAAAGTATCAGAATTTGTGAAGTCAGTCAGTCGTTGTCAAAAAGTCAATGAGAGAGTCCGGATGAAAGGTGGGTCCATCAGCGAGAAGGGAAGGTAAAGAGAGAGCAGCGGGGCGAAGACGACGACAGAGGTAAATTCTGCGTGCTCGTTGATAAAGTGGGCAGTCCAACAGAATGTGGCTGACTGATAATGGAGCTTGGCAATTCTCACAGAGAGGAGCAAGACGCCTCTCCATGAGATATCCATGAGTAAGACGAGTATGGCCAATGCGAAGACGGGAGAGAGTAGTCTCCCAACCTCGACACTGGTGATAAGAAGACGGCCAGTAACCTATACTCGGTTTTATAGACTGAAGTTTGTTGCCGAGCATAGTAGACCAACGTTGTTGCCAACGGGTGTGAAGGTGGGAAGATATTACAGCAAAATAGTCCGTACATGGAATACCTCTATAAGAAACTGGTAGGTCATGTACTGCTGACCGCGCACCAGTGTCTGCCTGTTCATTGCCCTGTACGTCAACATGACCAGGGACCCAACAAAAAACAATATCTTTATGCTTAGTAAAGATGCGGCGTAGCCAAAGTTGGATACGGAGGACTAAGGGGTGAGGTGTATCAAATTTTTGTATAGCCTGTAAAGCACTAAGGGAGTCTGAGACAACCACAAATGATGACACAGGCATAGATGCAATACGGATAAGTGCTGTAAGGATGGCATATAATTCAGCAGTAAAAATACTAGCTGAAGATAGTAAATGCCCTTGTACGACGCTGTCCGGAAACACTGCTGTGAATCCTACGCCGTCAGAAGACTTAGAGCCATCTGTGTACACAGCAATGGCATGAGAATGAGAGTGAAAGTGGTCAAGAAAAAGAGAGCGGGAAGCGACCGTAGACAGTTGGGCTTTCGAGCAAGGGAGGGAGAAAGAACAGACTCGAACAGCTGGAAGTTCCCAGGGGGGTAGGGAAAAGTGAGATGCTACATGTACATAGAAAGGTGGTAGTTGAAGAGAAGACGAGCGAATGAAGGCGAAGAGAGAAGGGACGGAGTAAGCAGGGGCGGCGAACAAATAAAGAATGTCTACTAATATCAGTGACCATTCTATAAATGGAAGGATTGCGGAGATCATGAGAGCGTACATAGTAGCGCAGGCAATGGGCATCACGGCGATCGGATAAGGATGGAACGTTCGCTTCTGCATAGAGGCTTTCGACAGGGGAAGAGCGAAAAGCACCAAGGCATAAACGTAATCCTTGGTGATGAATGGGGTTAAGGCTAGAGAGAGTAGCAGGAGATGCCGCTGAATAGATCTGGTCACCATAATCAAGTTTCGATAAAATAAGGGTGGAATGTAGGTGAAGGAGGGTTCGACGATCAGCTCCCCACGAAAGATGAGCAAGGGTTTTAAGAAGGTTCAGCCGGCTGTGACAAGTTGCCTTCAGAGAGGTAATGTGAGGTTTCCAGGATAACCTACGATCAAAGAGGAGGCCCAGAAACTTGACTGTATCACGTTCAGGGATACGTGAGCCATAGAGGTACAAAGGATGATCAGAGATGACAGAGCGTCTAGTGAAAGTGATTTGGTGGGTTTTAGTGCTGGAAAATTTAAACCCATGTGTGGTGGCCCAATTGGAAACACGGTCGACTGCATGCTGGAGAGAAACTGTAAGGAGGTGACAGTCAGCGCCTGCACAGGCAATAGCGAAGTCATCAACATAGAGTGATGACCAAATATTTGATGGAAGACTAGAGGCCAAATCATTAATAGCAAGGAGAAAAAGTGTTGTGCTCAGAACACATCCCTGGGGGACACCTTCAGCTTGGACAAAGTCCGGGGAGAGCACATTATTAACCCGAACACGGAAATGCCTGTCAGTTAAAAAGTTCTTAAGGAAGGATGGTAGATTGCCTCGAAGGCCTAAGGAGTGGGCTTGGGCTAAAATATTATACCTCCAAGTTGTGTCATATGCCTTCTCAAGGTCAAAAAATATGGCAATAACTGAGTGGTTATTCGCAAAGGCATTACAAACATACGTATCCAAGCGCAGTAAGGGGTCTATGGTAGAACGTCCCTTACGAAAGCCATATTGACGAGTGGAGAGACTGTTGTGTGTCTCTAAATACCACACTAAACGTCTATTTACTAGACGTTCCATTACTTTGCAAACTGCACTGGTAAGAGCAATGGGACGATAGTGGGAGGTTTCATGTCCCGTAGTGCCTGGTTTGCGGAAAGGGAGAACAATGGCGGATTTCCACAGCTGTGGAAGAACTCCTTGTGACCAAATAAGATTGTAAAGGCGTAATAGGACTGCAAGGGCTGACTGATGTAAATGTTGTAGCATACGAATATGAATGTCGTCGGGCCCAGCTGCCGATGATCGACAAGCTGAGAGTGTTGCCTCCAGTTCTTGAAGTGTAAAAGGCACATTATACTGTTCTTCTCTGAGAGAAGAAAAGTCCAAGGGTGCTAACTCTCTGGCAGACTTTGAGGAAAGAAATGAGGGGCATAGATGGAGTCCCTGAGAAATACGGACCAGATGATTGCCAATTTCATTGGCAACATCTAGTGGGTTTGCTATATCAACACCGGCAACCCGCAGAACAGGAGCCGGGTCAGGAGAATATTTACCACTCAGTTTTCGTACTTTTTTCCAGACTGCACTCATAGAGGAAGCAGAGGTGATGGTGGAGACATAATCTCGCCAGCAAGTGCGTTTAGCGTCACGGATGACACGGCGAGCGATCGCACGCTTCTGTTTAAAATCAAGGAGTCGCTCTGTGGTTCTATTGTACCGGTACCTGCCCCATGCAGCGCGCTTCAAACGTACTGCACGAGCACAAGCAGGAGACCACCAAGGCACGCATTTCTGAGAATGCCTGCCCGAAGTTTGGGGTATAGAATGAGAAGCTGCGGTGAAAACGGAGGACGAGAAGAGGTGTAAAAGCTCATCGATGGAGGACGAAGAAGGAACCTCTTTAAAAACAGTCAGGTGTGAGTAAAGGTTCCAATTTGCCCGATTAAATTGCCAGCGTGGGGTGCGAAGAGGTGGCGAATATGAAGGGGAAGTAAGAATGATTGGGAAATGATCACTGTCATGTAAGTCCGGGAGAACAGACCAAGTAAAGTCTAATGCGGCGGAGGAAGAGCAAACTGAGAGATCGATGCAAGAGAGAGTATGAGTTCGAGGATCAAAATGGGTGTGAGTACCTGTATTTAAAACATGGAGGGGGTGGGTGGCAAGAAAAGCCTCTAACTGAATGCCACGGGAATCACAGTGAGACCCTCCCCAGAGGAAATGGTGGGCATTAAAATCACCAAGTAACAGAATCGGTGGCGGTAATGACGAAACAAGGAAGGCAAAATCCGGAATAGATAATGCCCGAGAAGGAGAGAGATATAAAGAACAGAGTGTATACCACCTATGTAAGTGGATACGGGCTGCTGTGTAATGCAGCGAAGTATGAATAAATAGCTGATGGTACAGAATATCAGTGCGGAGAAGAAGGGCACTTTCATTAAAGGTCCCATCAGGAAAAGGATCTGAAGAATACAATAAATTATAGCCTGAGATGTGAGAAATAACAGCAGAGTGTAATTTTGGTTCCTGTAAGCAAACACCAACAGGGGCAAACTGGGAGAGTAACATCTGAAGCTCACCCCGATTACCCCTGAGGCCGCGTATATTCCACTGTAAAAAGGCCATGATTGGCAATGATAAAGATACTTGAAATCCGCAGGTAAGGGTTCCTACGGACTAGAAGGGTTAGAAAAGTCCACATGCGGAGGCAGTGGAAAATGTTCAAGCAGCGAAGGAACGGTGCGCTGTGAAGAAAGGAGTTGCGCAGATGGAGCAGAGGAGAGAGAAAGAGCGGAAGGTGGATCAGTGTCCATTGATGGTTTGGTCTCTGCAATATATTCAGAGATTGCTTCAAGTGTTTCGGAATTCAGAGATGTCGTATGGGAGACAATATTGGGAATGGTAGGGGGAGGATGAGTAAAGATTGGAACTGTATTGGACTGTACCAAGGTAGGGGGGGGCGAAAGGGTGGAGGGAACTGGAGAAGCGTGGCAGGGGACAGAAGAGACAGGAACCTGGGAGGTGGCAGAAGAGGAAGAAACTTGGGAGGGAACAGGGGAGGAAGGTACATTACGAGGAGGAGGGTGAACCTCTGCACTTGTAACTGAGCCAGTGAGAGGGGAAGAACTAGGGACAGAGACAGGGAGGGTAAAATGAGGAGGTGGAAGATGGGTAGGAGGTGTTACCGGACCTTTTTTTGACTTTTGAGAAGTAGAGGGACGATTGGGAAGAGGTGTCGTACGAGGTCTCGTCGATACTGAGGCTTGTAAGAGAGAACTCGAAGAAGCGAGATTAGACTGAGGCGTTGAAGTAGGGACGTCTGAGCCGAGGACAGCAAAAGGATTAGATACAGGAGTGATTATGGGAGAGGTAACCACAGAGGTGGGTGTAGAAGATGGGATACCAGAAGTGGGGGGACGTTTTGAAACACGGGAATAAGAAACACGTGGGAGTCTCCCTTGGAGGCGGAGATGAGAAACTGCCATGGCATAAGGGAGACCTTCTGTCTCTTTGAGGTAACGGATTTCCCGCTCGTTTAAATAGACCTGACAACGGCGAGAGTACGAAGGGTGAGCCTCATGACAGTTAAGGCAAGAGGGAGATCGATTGCAAGACGTATTAGAATGGTCATCGGCACCACAGACTGGGCATTCGGCGATAGATCTGCAATATTTCGCTGGATGGCCAAATCGCCAGCAATTTCTACACTGTTGTGGTGTAGGGATCACCTTTCGAACTTGTAACCGATGTCCTGCTATATAAACGGAGGATGGGAGTTCTCGGCTGTCAAAAGTTAAACGAGCCACATTGCTAGGGTATCGTCTCCGCCCACGGGCAGGAAGAACGTAAGTGTCTACCTTGAGGATTGGGAGATCTTGGAGTTCCAGCTGTTCTAGAATGTCGGTGCCACATGTCTGGAAATTTTGTTGAACTATGGTATGGGGCAGAATAACGGTACCACTACAAGAATTGAGGGAATGATGTTTTTCAAGGGTGACAGGAACAGTATCTATATGGGAAAGACGAGAGAGCTCACGAGCCTGGGTAGCATTCTGTACGATAATGATGCGCGTACCGCTCTTAAGAGCATGAAAAGAAATATCTTTACCAACATGGCGTAGGAGTGCCTTGCCAATACTATGGTCAGAAAGATAGGCAGTAGAGGAAGTTGGTCGTAAAGTGAAGAATTTAGTCCACTGTTCAGTCTGAAACTGAGCGTGGAAAGGTAGTGAAGGACGTGTCGATCGTTTCTGAGAAGAACGAGAAGGTGAAGGTGGAGAAGTATCATCAGCAGGTAATTGTCGTTGACGTTTAGGCGTGGGACCAGAGTTGGTCCGACGTGGAACGGGTCGGCGATTTGAAAATTGCCGCACCGTAGAGGGAGAGGCCGGAAGCATAGTCAGAGGAGAGCGAAGGTCTGATAAATCGAAGGAGTCAGTCGAGGCCTCAGTACCTGAAGCGGGTGAGGAAACAGCACCGGCAATAGGTACAGAGGCATGAGGAATGTCTGAAGAGTGGTCCAAAGACGAGGCGGGGTCAGAACGGGGTGCGGTATCAAGAAGGGGCCCGGGGGTACCAGGTTCATGGACTAGGGCTGCCATGGTTAGGTTACTTCTTTCTTTTTGTTTTTAAGAAAAAAAAAGAAAGAAGAAAAGAAAATAAAAATAAAAAAAAGAAAAAAAAAGGGGGGACCGGGGAGGGATAGTTCCTAGGAGGAATGAAAGGGCCAGAAATCTCCTTCCGCGCCCAAGAGGACTCGACACCGCTAGTAGCGCAGATGCAGCATGGAACCCGTGCCATACCCTACCCTTCATGCCAGTAAACCAGCAATCTGGGATAGCAACCTCACATCTGCCGAGCTACCTCGGTGGACAAAAGAGAGGGCGGCCGGATATCTGCCACAAAGCATACCTCCTTCAGCCACCACCCCCGGAATCCGAAAGGTGGCTTCCAGAGATACACCCGTCGCCCAAAAGACACCCAAAGCTACTCCGGGATACCGGAGAGGGATCGGGACATCCCTAGGCAATCCAGATTCCACGGCAAACTACGCCACCGCCAAGAAACCTCAACGGAATGGGATGGACCCCGGTGTCCTTTCCCCTACCTAGGAACTAGCGCGCCTGTGGGAGAAATCACGAAGGCTAAAAAGAGGAAGGGCAAAAGGGAGGGGTGAGGAGGAGGAGGAGGAATGGAAAAAGGGGAGGATGGGGAGGATGGGATAGGGGAGGGGAGAATGGGGGGTAATTAGGTTCGGTCTGAGGAAGAAGACCGACAGGGCTAATTCCTCAGACCAAGAGCCTCTTCACCACGCCAAGGAGCCCCCCTTGAAGAGGACAATAGTGATCAGCCATGCACCATAACTGCAATCTATTAAACCTCTTTTAGGTTTGTGGCCATCTTCTCACCACTGCTGCCATACTCGAGACACTGCGTTGTCCCGTCTCTGCATCGGCCACACTCACCTTACCCATGGGTATCTCACGGAACACCCTATTCCTCTCTGAGGTTTGTAGGGTCTTTATTTTGGTTCTTCACTTTCTTGTGGATTGTCTGGTTTATCAGGAAGCTCGCAGGATTTACCTCCACCGACGCTGCCACCCTACTGCTCTTCTTACCTTATCTTTCCTTCTTGTAGATAACCCTGCCTTGGACTTGCAATCACATTTTTACTCTTTGTCAGCAGCTGCTTTACTACACACACAGCCCCTAGCATTCCTTCCAGCCATTTTCTCCCCTCACCTCTGATCCCCTCTTCACCTAGCTTTTTGTAGCCCCGGCACTATTTTCTGCCCTGCAGCGCTGCACGACCCTTGTTGACTTACCACTTTATTTGATAATAATAATAGCCTTACCTCGCCTATGGTATTTGTGCCTTGGCATCTACTATGTTAAAAACCTAAAACCATTAATAACTCAACATAAAGCCACCGTGTGGCTTTTTCCTTCAGTGCTGTCTGGCATTCCAGTGCTAGACAACACACTCCTCCACAGCTTGACCTTACTGAATATACACTATATGACAATCAACTCCAATATAAACTCCTTTCTGAAACTTTTCTTTGATAACAGCAAGAAAACACAAAGGCATAACACTTTGGGGACGGGGAAAAGACCACTTGAAGAGAAATATTTGTCCTTAACTCTCAAATATAACGACTGATTCCTGCTGAAATGAACAGTGTACTGTACATGTATATATAAAGTACCACAATAAAAATAATATACAAGTGTAGTATTCACCAATTGCTGTCTTGCTTATTTATAATTTTATGGCATAGATAATGAATACCTTTATCAGTGTTCAAGGCTAGTTTGGATTTTGGCAGGGTCACCTACCTCTTTGGCAGTCAAAGATGTTAACAGTTGCATCACCTATCAAAGGGCTTGGAGAGCCATCCATTTCACTTCACAAAACAAGTGTTTACAGTTGTGCAACTTGCCAGAAATATTGTAGTCATTCCCATCTTGGTTTGATGTAGCTGATTTGCTTGTAAATAACTGTTACTGAGATGCTACCAAGAAAAAGATAATGCAATCCTTAATTGCAAAGCTCATATGCCTATTGGCACCTTGCCTTTGAATCAAATTCAGCTACAGACTAAATACGTATTATCGATAGGGTACAGTTGGAAACATTAGGTAGGGTTTGGCAGAGCTGTTACCCCCTTTCATTCCTTGAATTAAACAAGATATTGGACAGAGGAGCAGCATGCAATGCTGTATGCCTATACTAACCATAGTTTGACTAACCTTAGATAAGATTAATATAGCTACGTATACTGCATTAAAGTCTGGTATGGCTAGTTATGTATACTGCATTCCAGTCTGGTATGGCTAAGTACTGCTAAGGTCTGTTTGGTGCAAAATTAAACTTTTTTTGCCTACCATGTTTTCTTTTATGATTATATCTGCAAACCAAAATTAAAAATTAAAACTACAATATTTACAATACTACACTAAGTGTTACCAAAATCATCCATGTTCTACTTTTGCGAAACCTCTACCAACACACGTGCTAGGGTAAAATGCAAGAATTTTTAAGCATAGGTAGAGTTTATTGCTATGCTACAGGCAATGTGCAGGCAATGAATACACTTGTAAACACCACTGTCTACAAAATCTAGAATTTAAAATAATGCGTGCATCTTTGAGATGGTATTTCTATAATTAATATTTTATTTCAACTTCTAGATTTCAAGATTACAGCATGATACAGAAAGGTTGAGTAAAAGTAAAGTAGTATCATGATCACAGAGATAGTAACAGATACTGTAATATAAATAAAAGCATGAAGAAATTTTGCCTCATGTGAGGTCAGTACAACAAAGGTAATGGGTCCAATTTTTTCTTGTTTATAACCCTATTAAATTTATATTTACAATGCAAGAAGCATAGTTGTCTAAATTGTTGTGCATAAAGAGTGACTTTCGCAGCTACTCGTGATCACAATATTAATTTTGAGTGCTTCACTATGAAGCAAGGAGCCAACCCATTTAGATTTTATAACTTGTGCATACATTACAAAGTACAGCTCTACAGTGAATGTATTGCAATGAAGTAATAATAATACAATGCCATTAGGAATGTTGTTAGTACATCACTTTTAAAGAAAGGTTAATATTTGAACACTTAAAGACATTCAATGTGGATAATATAGAAATACATTAAATTCAAACACGATGTAGCGCGACAATCCACAAAGGATTTTTTTCTGCTGAACAATAATAACAGTCATCACAACTCGTTTCTCTACATCAACCTTCCTTTGTGGAGGAAGGGAGAGAACTCTTAAGTAAATTGCTGACATATTCATGAGATCAGTCACATGACAGTTAGACTGGGCAGGAGCACTTGCAGATATTTGATTTTCTAGAGCAGCTTATTGGCATGAAATTGTACTTATGAAGAAATTTAAGATTTAATTTATTTTTTCAACAATTTCTACTTTATACAATCATTGACTATAATACAAAAGATGAACTACCATTACACATGCACATGAACAATATACAGTAGAAAAGAACACTTGTGTACAGTTCTGTACATTTATTCAAGGAAACTTTGCTGCAAGTGACTTCATCAATCCTAATACAGATTGGTTGGGCTAATTTAGTTAATCGATTACACAAGGGTTTAAGAGTCCTAATGCAGAGTGAGCTAAAATAGGGTATTATATAGTGGACAGTACAGGTGACTTGTAGTAATGGTAAGGTGCATTAGGTTGTAGGAAGTAGGTTGGAGAATTACTGAGATGGGGTGGATATGAGCAGAGCCGCACTGGCATGGGTCAGTATGCCTGCTGCTTAGTTTCATGTTATCTTAACATGGATAATAATGTTTTAGCTAATGATTGAGTCATTTCTCCCTGCTGCATCCTCCATGTGCTATACTGTATACTCCTCTGCTGGTCGAAGATTATCTCTTGTGTTTCTGCACCAAGTTTTTTTAATTAAGAATTTACAGTTGGCTATTTTGATGGGTTGACTGTTATATGGTGAAGCCACACTAGATGCTACATTGCTGACTGGCAAAACTATGTAGTATCTAGTGACTTCCTCTGCTGCTGTGGTGATTGTTCTATAGAATATATTCGTGGCACACTTCCTATAATCTACAAAGTGTAGGGGGAACTGTAGGGAACTGAAAGTACAAGTAATATACACACATTGGAGTTTCTGAATGTTTTGAGGAACAAGCCTGTGATTACCCCACTTTCTTTACGTCATGGTGAGGGTAAGAGTAAAGGCTCATTTTTTTTTTTTTAAAGTAGGTTTATGGTATACATCGAAAAAATCTACTCTCAATTGTGTGTACGTAATGGTACCTAGAAAAGGTAACTGGTTGTTCTTTTCCCCTGATGTAAATTTAATAGTTAGTTCTAGATTGTCAGAGCCAAGGATGTTATGCCCATTGAGACCTATGAATAAGATGGCTAAAATATCATTCATATACCACAACCATTTGATTGAACTGGGGATTATATCTAAGATTCAGCTGGATTCCAAGTCCTCCATATACAAGTTGTCCAGAACTGTGCTGAGGAGCAAACCCATGGATAACTAGAACAATTATTAGTATCTGTTATATTTCCTTTAAAGCTGAAATGGTTATAACAAATACAAAGCACTGGCAGGCTGTAACTACACTGTATAGCTTGGCCTACTGGCAAATTAGTGAACAGGGCTACATCATCAAAGTTTAAGCTTCTTATCAACAATGCCAAGCTCTTTAATGCAGCTTAGGAGATTGCCCGAGTGCTTTAGGTGTGCTGGACTAAGTATCCTCAAAGTTTTGAGACGTTTCATCAGAACACTTGCCAGCTGGTGCAGTGTACTGATGATGCCTGATGTAATGAGAACGAGCTTTTTTTTTTTTTTTTTTTTTTTTTTTTTTTTAATTATAGAATTATGCTGATCTGGGGTTAGTAAAGAGGAGATGTATAAGAATTTTTGCCCTTCTCAGACTTTCTAAGGAGGCTCCTCAAAGTCTGAACTTTACACAAGTGCTCTTTTCCACAGTTTGTCAGTATCATCATACCATTTACAGCTACACAATTTACAGTACATACTATTGTATATATATAGTGATCTCACTTCCCAATTTATTTCTGCTCTGGGGTGTCTATTATTATTATTATAATCAAAAAGAAGCGCTAAGCCACAAGGACTATACAGCGCTGCAGGGCAGGAAGGAAGCGAGGGCATCAGGTGGCAAAAGGGAGATGGATGAGCAACAGGTTACGGATAACAGCGGGGCAGTGGATGGTGAAAGGGTAAAGGGCAGCAAGAGACTGAACCAGAAAGGGCTGAGGGGAGTGCGAAAAGTATCATCAGAGTTTGTGGAGTAAATCAGTCGTTGTCAAGAAGTCAATGAGAGAGTCAGGATTAAAGGAGGGTCCATCAGCAAGAAGGGAAGGTAAAGAGAGAGTAGGAGAACGAAGACGACGTTGGAGGTAAATTCTGCGTGCTCGTTGATAGAGAGGGCAGTCTAACAGAATGTGGCTAATCGATACTGGAACTTGACACTGCTCACAGAGAGGAACAGGGTGCCTCTCCATGAGATACCCATGAGTAAGACGAGTGTGGCCAATGCGAAGGCGGGAGAGAGTGGTCTCCCAACCTCGGCACTGATGACAAGAAGACGGCCAGTAACCTATGCTCGGTTTAATAGAATGAAGTTTGTTACCGAGCAGAGTTGACCAACGTTGTTGCCAACGGGTGCGAAGGTGGGTAGCTATTGCAGCAAAATAGTCCAGAAATGGAACACCTCGATAGGAAATTGGTAGGTCATATACTGCTGACCGCGCAGCAGTGTCTGCCTGTTCATTGCCCTGTACGTCGACATGACCAGGGACCCAACAAAAAACAATATCTTTATGTTTGGTAGAGATACGGCGTAGCCAAAGTTGGATACGGAGAACTAGGGGATGAGATGTATCAAATTTTCGTATAGCCTGTAGAGCACTAAGGGAGTCTGAGACTACTACAAATGATGACACAGGCATAGATGCGATACGAATAAGTGCTGCAAGAATGGCATACAGTTCAGCAGTAAAAATGCTAGCTGAAGATAGTAAATGCCCTCGTACGACGCTGTCCGGAAACACTGCTGCGAATCCGACGCCGTCTGAAGACTTAGAGCCATCTGTGTACACAGCGGTGGCATGAGAATGAGAGTGGAAGTGATCAAGAAAAAGAGAGCGGGAAGCCACCGTAGGCAGTTGAGCTTTCGAGCAAGGGAGTGAGAAAGAACAGACCCGAACAGCTGGAACTTCCCAGGGGGGTAGGGAAAAGTGAGATGCTACATGAACATATAAAGGTGGTAACTGAAGGGAAGACAAGAGTGAAAGTAGGCGAAGAGAAAAGGGACGGAGCAAACAGGGGCGGCGAACGAATAAAGAATGTCTACTAATATCGGTGACCATTCTATAAATGGAAGGATTGTGTAGATCGTGAGAGCGTACATAGTAACGAAGGCAATGGGCATCACGGCGATCAGACAAGGATGGAACATTTGCTTCTGTATAGAGGCTCTCAACAGGGGAAGAGCGAAAAGCACCAAGGCACAAACGTAAGCCTTGGTGATGGATAGAGTTAAGGCTAGAGAGAGTAGCAGGAGAGGCCGCGGAATAAATCTGGTCACCATAATCGAGTTTCGATAAAACGAGGGCTGAATGTAGGCGAAGCAGAGTTCGACGATCAGCTCCCCAGGAAAGATGAGCAAGGGTTTTAAGAAGGTTTAGCCGGCTGTGACAAGTTGCCTTCAGAGAGGTAATGTGAGGTTTCCAGGTTAACCGACGGTCAAAGAGAAGGCCTAGAAACCTGACTGTATCACGTTCGGGGATACGGGAGCCATAGAGATACAAAGGATGATCGGAGATAACAGAGCGTCTAGTGAAAGTAATTTGGTGAGTTTTGGTACTTGAAAATTTAAACCCATGTGTGGTGGCCCAAGCGGAAACACGGTCGACCGCATGCTGGAGAGAAACTGCAATAACGTGACAGTCAGCGCCTGCACAAGCAATAGCGAAGTCATCAACATAGAGTGATGACCAAATATTGGGTGGAAGAACAGAGGCCAAATCATTTATAGCAAGGAGAAAAAGTGTTGTGCTTAGAACACATCCCTGAGGGACACCTTCAGCTTGGACGAAGTCCGGGGAAAGAACATTATTGACTCGAACACGGAAATGTCTGTCAGTTAAAAAGTTCTTAAGGAAGGATGGTAGATTGCCTCGGAGGCCTAAGGAATGGGCCTGGGCCAAAATATTATACCTCCAAGTTGTGTCATATGCCTTCTCAAGGTCAAAAAATATGGCAATAACTGAGTGATTATTCGCAAAGGCATTACGAACATACGTATCCAAGCGTAGTAAGGGGTCTATGGTAGAACGACCCTTACGAAAGCCATATTGACTAGCGGAGAGACTGTTGTGAGTCTCTAAATACCACATTAAACGTCGATTTACGAGGCGTTCCATCACTTTGCAAACTGCACTTGTAAGAGCGATGGGGCGATAGTGGGAGGTATCGTGTCCTGTAGTACCCGGTTTGCGGAAAGGGAGAACAATGGCAGATTTCCACAGCTGGGGAAGAACTCCTTGTGCCCAAATAAGATTGAAGAGGTGTAAGAGGACTACAAGGGCTGACCGATGTAAATGTTGTAACATACGAATATGAATGTCATCAGGCCCAGCTGCCGATGATCGGCAAGCTGAGAGCGTTGCCTCCAGTTCTTGAAGTGTAAAAGGCACATTATACTGTTCTTCTCCGAGAGAAGAAAAGTCCAAGGGTACTAACTCTCTGGCAGACTTTGAGGAAAGAAACGAGGGGCATAGATGGAGCCCTCGGGAAATACGGACCAGATGTGTGCCAAGTTCAATGGCAACGTCGAGAGGGTTTGCTATATCAACACCAGTGACCCGTAGAACAGGAGCCGGGTCAGGAGAGTATTTACCACTCAATTTCCTCACTTTTTTCCAGACTGCACTCATAGAAGAAGCAGAGGTGATGGTGGAAACATAGTCTCGCCAACAAGTGCGTTTAGCTTCACGGATGACACGGCGAGCGATCGCACGCTTCTGCTTAAAATCAACAAGTCTCTCAGCGGTTCTATTGTACCGGTACCTGCCCCATGCAGCACGTTTCAAACGTACTGCACGAGCACAAGCAGGAGACCACCAAGGCACGCACTTCTGAGAATGCCTGCCTGAGGTTTGGGGTATAGAATGAGAAGCTGCGGTATAAACTGATGTCGAGAAGATGTGTAGGAGCTCATCAATGGAGGATGAAGAAGGAACCTCACTAAAAGCAGTGAGGTGTGAGTAAAGATCCCAATTTGCCCGATCAAATTGCCAGCGAGGGCTACGGGAAGGTGGTGAATAGGAAGGAGAAGTAAGAATGATCGGAAAATGATCGCTGTCATGTAAGTCTGGTAGAACAGACCAGGTGAAGTCTAGTGCAGTGGAGGAAGAGCAGACTGATAGATCGATGCAAGAGAGAGTATGAGTACGAGGATCAAAATGGGTGGGAGTACCCGTATTTAAAACATGGAGGGGGTGAGAGGCAAGAAAAGCCTCCAACTGAATGCCACGTGAGTCACAATGAGACCCCCCCCAGAGGAAATGGTGGGCATTAAAATCACCAAGTAACAGAAGTGGTGGTGGTAAGGATGAAACAAGAAAGGCAAAGTCTGGGATAGAAAATGCTCGAGAAGGAGAGAGATATAAAGAACATATTGTAAACCACTTATTCAAGTGGATACGGGCTGCAGTGTAATGCAGCGAGGTATGGACAAATAGTTGACAGTACGGAATATCATTGCGTAGAAGAAGGGCACTTTCATTAAAGGTCCCATCTGAGAAAGGATCCGAAGAATACAATAAATTATAGCCTGAGATAGGTTGGAAAACAGCCGAGTGTAATTTTGGTTCTTGTAAGCAAGCACCAACAGGGGAAAACCTGGAAAGCAACATCTGAAGCTCACCTCGATTACCCCTGAGGCCGCGGATATTCCACTGTAAATAGGCCATGATTGGCGATGAAGAAAATATCAGGAATCTGTAGGTAAAGGCACCTACGGACTAGAGGGGTTAGAAAAGTCAACGTGTGGTGGCATTGGAAGATGTTCAAGTAGCGAAGGAACGGAGCGTTGCGAAGAATGGGGTTGTGAAGATGGAGGAGAGGGAAGAGAAGGAACAGGAAGTGAATCAGTGTCCATTGAAGGTTTAGTCTCTGCAATATATTCTGAAATGGCTTCAAGTGTTTCTGAATTCAAAGATGTATGGGAAACCATATTGGAGATAGGAGGAGGAGGGTGAGTAAAGATTGGGACAGTAATGGACTGTACCAAAGTAGAGGGGGAGGGAAAAGTGTAAGGGACTGGAGATGAAGTGTGGGGGGGGACAGAAGAGGTAGAAACCTGGGAGGTGACAGAAGAGGGAGAAACTTGGGAGGGGACGGGGGTGGAAGGCATAGTACGAGGAGGAGGGTGAATCTCCACACTTGTAATAGAGCCAGAGAGAGGGGAAGAACTAGGTACAGAGACTGGAAAGGTAACGTGTGGAGGTGGAAGAAGGGAAGGAAGGGGCAAAGAAGATTTGAGCAATGTGGATTTTTTGGACTTCTGAGTAGAGGGGCGATTGGTATTAGGTGTCGTACGAGGTCTTGTCGATACTGGGGCTTGTGAGGAAGGACGCGAAGATGTGAGAACAGACTGAGTTGTAGTCGGGACGTCAGAGCCAAGGACAGCAAAAGGATTAGATGCCGTAATGGCTATGGGAGGGGTAACAACAGAGGAGGCTGCAGAAGATGGGACCCCAGAAGTGGGGGGATGTTTGGAAACACGAGAATAAGAAACACGGGGTAGTCTCCCTTGGAGGCGGAGATGAGTAACTGCCATAGCATAAGGGAGACCTTCTGCCTCTTTGAGGCAACGGATTTCACGTTCATTTAAGTAGACCTGGCAACGGCGGGAGTACGAAGGGTGAGCTTCATTACAATTAAGGCAAGATGGAGGTTGACTGCAAGATGTATTAGAATGGTTGTCGGCACCACAGACTGGGCATTCGGCCATAGATCTGCAATATTTCGCTGGGTGACCAAAACGCCAGCAATTTCTACATTGTTGCGGTGTAGGTATCACCTTTCGAACTTGTAACCGATGTCCCGCGACATATACAGAGGACGGGAGTTCTCGGCTGTCAAAAGTTAAACGAGCCACATTGCAAGGGTAACGTCTCCGCCCCCGGGCAGGAAGGACATAAGTGTCTACTTTGAGGATTGGGAGATCCTGGAGTTCCAGCTGTTCAAAAATGTCATTGCCACATGACTGGAAATTCTGTTGGACTATGGTATGGGGCAGAATGACAGTACCACTACAAGAATTGAGAGAAAGATGTTTTTCAATAGTGATAGGAGTAGTATCGATATTCGAAAGGAGAGAAAGATCATGAGCTTGGGTAGCATTCTGGACAGTGACGATGCGCGTACCGCTCTTGAGAGCGTGAAATGAAATATCTCTGCCAACATGACGCAGGAGCGCTTTGGCAATACTATGGTCAGAAAGGTAGGCAGAAGAAGAAGTTGGTCTTAAAGTAAAGAATTTAGTCCATTGTGTGGTCCGAAATTGAGCGTGGAGAGGGAGTGCTTGACGTGTCGGTCGTTTCCGAGTAGACTGGGAAGGTAACGACGGAGCATCATCAGGAGATTGACGTTGGCGTTTAGGAGTAGGACCGGAGTTGGTCCGGCATGAAATGGGTGGGCGATTCGAAAATTGCCGTACCGTAGAGGGAGAAGCCGGAAGCATAGTCAAAGGAGAGCGGAGTTCAGACAAATCGAAGGAGTCAGTCGAAGCCCCGGTACCTGAAGCGGGTGAGGAAACAGCACCAGCAAGAGGTACAGGGGCATCAGGAGTGTCCGAAGAGTGGTCTAAACACAAGGCAGGGTCAGAATGGGGTGCGGTATCAAGAAGGGGCCCGGGGGTAGTGGTTTCATGGACTAGGGCTGCCATGGTTAGGTTACTCCTTTGCTTTTTGTTTTTAAGAAAAAAAAAGAAAGAAGAAAAGAAAATAAAAACAAAAAAAAGAATAAAAAAAGGGGGGAGCGGGGAGGAATAGTTCCCAGGAGGAATGAAAGGGCCGGAAATCTCCCTCCGCGCCCAAGAGGACTCGACACCGCTAGTAGCGCAGATGCAGCATGGAACCCGTGCCATACCCTACCCTTCATGCCAGTAAACCAGCAATCCGGGATAGCAACCTCACATCTGCCGAGCTACCTCGGTGGACAAAAGAGAGGGCGGCCGGATATCCGCCACAAAGCATACCTCCTTCAGCCACCACCCCCGGAATCCGAAAGGTGGCTTCCAGAGATACACCCGTCGCCCAAAAGACACCCAAAGCTACTCCGGGATACCGGAGAGGGATCGGGACATCCCTAGGCAATCCAGATTCCACGGCAAACTACGCCACCGCCAAGAAACCTCAACGGAATGGGATCGACCCCGGTGTCCTTTCCCCTACCTAGGAACTAGCGCGCCTGTGGGAGAAATCACGAAGGCTAAAAAGAGGAAGGGCAAAAGGGAGGGGTGAGGAGGAGGAGGAGGAATGGAAAAAGGGGAGGATGGGGAGGATGGGATAGGGGAGGGGAGAATGGGGGGTAATTAGGTTCGGTCTGAGGAAGAAGACCGACAGGGCTAATTCCTCAGACCAAGAGCCTCTTCACCACGCCAAGGAGCCCCCCTTGAAGAGGTCTGGGGTGTCTAAATTAAACAAATTCTGAATAGCCTAAAGTAGAATTGTTATTCTGGGAAAAACAAAATCCTAATTAGAGAGAAGTTCTGATATAATTTGGTATTTCTTATAATCAGAATAAAAGAAAATTGCAAGTTAAAATTTTTTTTAAAATATTCTCAGAATTGAGAGATTTCCAAATTGAAACTGGGAATTTTTATTAAAAAAAAATTAGAATTTTTAACTTTTTCATGTAGAAGAATTGTGCTAGACACATTTATGCAAACACAGCTAAGTATACTCTATATACTACAGTATATACAGTTTAAAACAATATTTAGCCTTTCATTAAACTGGATTTATATCACATTGACCAGTGCAGAAGTGCAACTCTTTTCTCTCACACACCAATTACAATTTCTGTTTCATTCTTTCTTGTACACTATACCATTTGCCTTTTGTACATATTTACAGACTGTTTTTACCTCCATACCCAAATATTTATTTCATTAAAAAATATTCCATAGATGTCTGCTCTACAACATATAACTACTGTAACTTATATTATTTAAATTAAATCAAAATTTTCTTACATTTGGCACTTACAACAATGCATATACAGCCAAGTGGTTGAGTAACAAAATAAAGACTATATACATACAGAACAACATATAACTATCACAGTTCAGTGCTAATTTCATCTGCAGCTTCACCACCTAACTTTCCTTTTGAATCCTTTTTGTACTCACCCTTCAGGTAACTCTCTTCCATCTTGGTGTTCACCATAATATTAATGCCATTACCTTTACTGTTTCGTATTTGTGAGCTATCAACTTTGAAAGTCACGTTTTTATTGTTCTTGCTTTCAACTTCAAAACTTCTATTCATGTAACCATTACAGTGATTTTTTGTAAGACCATTAATGTAACCATTAATATGACCATTATTAAAAGTCTTAAGGTGTCCAGTACCTTTACCACCACCCAAGCTTGTGATATGCTCACTCAAACTTCCACCAATATAATCTGACTTGAAGGTATTTTCATTCCCGTTGGTAAAGTTACTCGTAGAATTCTGAATACTACTATTTGTTTTACTGCTGATGTGGATAAACTCTTCAGACAGAGGTATCATTCCTTTAGATTTCTGTAAATTGCCATTTAGTGCAAGGCATGTCATAGTGTTTCCATTTATGTAGCTACCACCAATGGATTCACTCTTCTTTCCTGATCTTATTTTCCCATTAACTGCAATATGCACATGGTCAAAGTTCCCACTTTGGTAGCTATTAGTATCACTCACTACCGCTGTTGATGCCTGTCGAGAGAATCACTTTTATAGTACTTGTGAGAAAACAGTTTCAATTTAAATATGATCAGTTTCACCAGGAAATTATAATTAATGCTATTAAATTACTAAAAATGCTTTAATATGCAGTATATTTAAAGCTATAATGATCAATGTATAAATTAAGACTACACAAATATTAAATTAAAGCACAAATGAAAAATGACTGCTAAAGTTTAAACTTTTACAACTGAATAATAAGAAAATACAACTAGCAAAAACTTTACACAAAGAACAAAAATTGCGAATCTATCCTAAATGAAGCATGGCAAATAAATTACAAATTTAGTCGTCAAAAAATGATGCACAATATCCAAAGTTCGTTAATGCACATACAATCACACTTCATTTATCTGTTAACAAAAGATTCTATAGGCTCCTTCCTGCTGCCAGTTAATAAATGCTTCTCTCATCTGGGTGGAATGAATTGCATGCTTCACAGTGCTACTGTTATTACTTGCAGTACTCTGAATATCTAATCTAAAGAATACATGTCTTGATCCCAGATGAATAAGGTTAGACTGTATTAAAAAGTCTTCTAGTATAAATTTACTACAAGAGAATTTTATTTTAAAAATTAATGGCACATTTTTATGCTAATAATAACAAGAAAGCTAGGGTATTAATTTTAAGGCAAGAAAATGGTGATGAACATCAAATGCAATTTTTTTTCTCTCATTTCTTACTTTCACCCACCATGTTTCACAGTATGTAAGTATTCATTAAGATTTCTGGTGATCACCTGTGACCTAGTTGTGATTTAAAAATTTATGACTGCCATACAGGAGCAAAGTTATGCTAATGTTCCATATTTATTGTCTCAATCTTATGTCTTACACGATTGTAGAACTTGTCATTACACCACTCCATTTGTAGAGGTTTTCTAGCATCCTTTTGATACTTGTCCCCCTTCCCCCTTTTGGTGTTCTGTAATTCTTCCTCTTGATGGCATTAAGCAATCTTTGTATTTTCTCATTTCCTTTTATGGTTCTTGTGAACTTCTTTTCCAACTATTATCTAATAAGATCCTATGTAGCATTTTAACTTCTTCTTTGTAGCTTTTTTTTTTTTTTTTTTTAAGTGCAGACACTACACTACTACAGCACATTCAAATTCTGGTCTGATACATGAAATGTCAGTCTTTTCTCATCCACTTATCCAAAAGCTAATATGAAGCTTATAAGTGTAGCACAAGAGTATCTAATGATTATATTTATGCAATCTTCAAATTAAAATTCTTTTTGCCTAGATTCCTCCAAAACTAAACATCTTAATCACAATACATTCATGTGGCCTGGTATTACTTTCTATTTCTAACACACAGCATTCATCTATATTATATTCCACCATCTGTTCCCCCATATGCTCAATTTATCAAAGTCATCTTTTAGGGATTTAGTTATTTTCATTAGTGTTTATCTGGCATAGTATCTTTGCATTATTTGCAAACATCTTCAAAAAGTTTTGCTTTCCAGCCGGTTAGTTATGACAGTTTTAAATTATCAGAGTAGACATCAGTTTTTGTGAGACCTGCTGCTGATATTTCCTGAGGATATTTTTCCTCTATCACTTTTCTTGCAAAAGTTTGCTTTTTATTTCTCTTTTTTTTTTTTGTTGAAGTTTTCAAAAATAACCGGACACCTGCCTGTGATATGTGCTAGATTAACTAGCCTGTGGTGGCTATACAGGCAGCTAACAACAACAGCCTGGTTGACAAGGGAATCAACAAGGTAGTCTTGCCTTAGGCCAGGCTGTAGAAAAAACTTTACAAATCAATCACAGTTATGCAAATGCTTTTTTTTTTTTTTAAATAAATTAAATCTGCCTCACCATATCTTTAACTTAAGATTGTACAAAGACAAGTGACAACAAATGAACAGGCATTGGGTAAATCACAATTTCTGTCTTTCCTTTATAATTCAATATTTAAACACGTTTTTTAAATGCATGTAATATATCATTAAATTAAAACTAAATCTTAATCTCTTGTAATAATTACTGTCAACTGACAGGAGTTATTAACTGAAAAACAT